>NC_069499.1:1495709064-1495776564 GCF_027579735.1 Bombina bombina
TATACACACACACACATATAATGTATATCTATATATACACACACACACACACACACACACACACACACACACACACACACACACACACATATAATGTATATCTATATATATATATATATATATATATATCTATATACACACACACACACACACACACACATATATATATATATATATATATATATATATATATATCACATATATTTTTATATATATATATATATCACATATATTTATTTATCACATATCTCTCTCATATTTATATATTAGTGCCTCTGTGTGTGTGATGTCACAGCATCTGAGAAAGCTCTTCTAAGAAAAGCATAGGAAAGTTACAAAAATGTTTAGCTAAGTAAGGGGTTTAGAACATGTAAAGCCCATGGGAGTTACTGAGGTTTATTTTCTACTATTAGAATCAGGGGCAGAAGTCAGTGAGGTGGATTTATGTCATCTAAGGTTGTCTGGTTAAAGGCGGAACAAAGAAAAGGGGGGGAGCTGCTGGTAGCAAGGAGTTATGCATGTGCTGTTCTTCTCTGTGCAGAGAAGTGATCACAGACCTGATTGTGCAGCCAGCCATGGGAAGTAAATAAACAAATTAGCTGTGCGAAGGTCTAGAAACTGTTATTAGTTTAAAACTGCAGCTTACCCTACATGTCTTCTTATCAGCAAACGACCCTTAGCCCCCTCCCCGCTCCTGAGTAATTGTAATTATCTGATTGGTTATTCAATGGGTCAAAGGTTCCTTCCTTCTCTTACCAAACATGCAATAGTAAGTCCTTTTTTTTTAATTTATTTTTTTACAAATAGCGTTATGTGCATTTGTTTTGTGAGAGTTTTTCTTGTCTGACTCTTGCTAACACTGTACAATAGCCTTTAAGTACAGAGCACAGACGGCATTTGCATTGTGCTGTGTGATACACATACAGGGTCCTGGACTCCATAATTGTGATGCCAAGTAAATGGTAAATTGAAGCAGCACTATGTAGAAGCATGCCTATGCGACCCAGTGAACATGGTGTTGCGACCCAGTAATGGGTCGCAATCCGTGGTTTGAAGAACCCTGTTCTAGAGGACTGGTGGGTCCAAGAGGCAGGAAGGATTGTCTCAGTCCTTATAGCCTTCAATTAAGATGACTGGATCAGTGGAGTTCCGCTGCGTCTCTCTCTTTTGTCTCGGGTTGTCAAACCCTAGAGCTCCTTCCCATGTAGTGGAGGGTTGGTTGGCTTGCGCCCTCTTGCCGCCGAGTTGGGCGGTTTGGACTTTTTTCTTTTGAGGCCCTGGGAATTGTCCTTCTGGACTTAGTTCTCAGCAGCTAGTAGTTTATTGGGTAGTTCATCTGCCTTGCAGTGGATGGGTTGCAGAATGTGACCAGCTGCAGCTATTGCACATTGACTGTGTACTGTCTAGCTACTTTTTATGAGACCTTTTTGTCTTCCTCTGTTGTCTCCATGTGTTGGGTCTCCTTTAAGGGACCTGGGTTCCCCTCCGGGATATGGTCATTCCCTGTTAGGGGCACTGGGCGTGGTCTCCTTGGGCTCTGCTCGGAACTGGGGATGCTGTGCGTCCTTTTCTCTCTATGATCCTCCGATTGTATGGCGGTGATGTGGAGACCAGCCTTTGCTTGAGTAATTTTGGCCTCAGGGTATCCCCTTGCTTGTTGTCCTGCGGCTGTTTGAGAGTCTATGGGCTCTAGTGTCGTTGTATGACTTTTAACGCCTTAGTTTCTCTGTTTTGAGTCCCGGTCCTAAACCCCTGGTTTCTGCTTGGTCTGGGCGTAGCTTCCCCTTGTCTGCTAGGACCCATTTGGGTCTTCGTGTGCTGGGCTCGCTATTGGGGGTTTTCCTTTTATGGATTTTGTGTCGACCTTTCGGTTCTTCTTTATCTTATCCCTTGGTGAGGGACCGCCTCTTGGGCGACGGTGTCTCCTGGAGGACTGTTGGCTCAGTTGAGTCCGATTTTTGCGGTCTCTAGCTAGGCTTCTGGACTATCTGCGGGTCAGTGCCCTTGGGGCCTTTCCTTTTCAAAGTTTTCTCGACTTCGGACGAAGCAGGGTTTTTGTTGGGTAGTGTTTTCTGGCTTGGTGCCCTCAGAATGAGCTGCCTAATGTACCCTCCCGTTTTGGCATTCAGTGTCCTCTTTAGCTTGGGTATAGTTTTCCCAAAAGTAATGAATGCAGCTATGGACTCTTTCCAAGTAGGAAGAAAAACATAAATTATGCTTACCTGATAATTTCCTTTTCTTCGGTTGGAAAGAGTCCACAGCTCCCCACCCTTTTTCTACATGGGGCATCTTTTTATTCTTCTGGCACCTTTTTTTCACTCTGATATTTCTTCTACTGTTCCTTGTTCCTCGGCAGAATGACTGGGGGATGAGGGAAGTGGGAGGAGTATTTAAGCCTTTAGCTGGGGTGTCTTTGCCTCCTTCTGGTGGCCAGGTTCTTATTTCACAAAAGTAATGAATGCAGCTGTGGACTCTTTCCAACGGAAGAAAAGGAAATTTATCAGGTAAGCATAATTTTATGTTTTTCCTTAATTTGAACACTATTTTTTATTTATTTATTATTTTTAAGTTTTCCATAATAATTGTATACAGAAAGATACAAGTGAACATTTGAAATTCAAGGTTACAACAACAATACTAGTGGAATCAGTGCAATAAAATGGGAACAATCTTTTGTGATTCACAGTATAGAAGCAGTTCCCTCTAATATGGTAAGGAAAGTTCCCTTAAGGACAGAGCTTCAGTTTGCTCAATAGTTCCATGATGGAATAATTCTGTCATTGGTCATTAAGGGGATAAGTACAGGTAATACATAATGTATATCAGCCTAGGAATGTGAAGTGAAACTAGCGACTAGGAAAAGTTAGATGGAAGTAGAGAGTAGGAAAATTTAGAGGAAGAGATGAAGGGAAAAAAAAGGAATTATTAAATAAATTAAATCCACCCAGGTCTCACTATGATTATATTAATCCCAGTGAACTTTGTAACATTGTATTTGTTTGGGCTTTGTTTACATATTCATCCCAATAAAAACGTATCATGTGGAAAATGAGAATTTTATTTAATTTTATAAAGGAGTATTCCTCTAAAGATAAAAGTTCTGTGATTCTGTTGGTTAACATCTCCTTATTGGTAAAGTAGGGTGTCTTCCAATTTCTTACTAGGATAGATTTAATGCTATTAAGTATAATCAATATAAGTTTAGTCAAATTTTGCAGATGCGACGTACAGGTTTGTTCAGGAGGGTTGTAAATACATCTAATTGAAAATCGTTCTACATGAAGTAACCGTAGATCATACATTTTTAATTATAGGACAGTCCCACAATATGCGATTCATCTTAACTATCATACCACAACCTCTCCAGCACTGATTAGATGCCGTTGGGTAGATGCTGTGTATTCTAGTTGGAGTAAGGTACCACCTGGTGAGAATTTTAGAATTACGTTCTTGTATGCCAAAGGAGGCAGATGACTTCGGAGTATTGTAGAAGATATGAAGCCAATCTGAACCCTCCAAATGAGACCCAATCTCACTCTCCAATTTTTGTAGATATACAAGGTCTTTGGGATAATTTGGAATAGTTAGGTTTATAGCTAAGGGACATTGTGCCCCTTATGGAGACCCTTGATAAACAAAGCTTTTCAAAGAGAGTTAATTGCCTAACCAGGTTGGGTTTCTGTGGGTGGCGATCTAAGACATTTCCAAGTTGCAGATATTATTTCCATTTTGAATAAGTACCCCCCGGCACTTTACAGAGGTTTATAGGTACTGGTAGACAGCTGCCAGTACCTTAGATGGCAGACACTAGTTAGAGGGGGGGAGCATTAGAGAGCTGTTTGGGAGGGATCAGGGAGGTTGGAGAGTAAGGTACTAAAGTAAGTACTAAAATATTATAAAAACATAAGGCACAGGTAATGTAGTCATGCAAAAAGTCCAATCGGAACCGGTGCTTAAGTAAAAGAATATATAAAAAATTTAAAGCAAAAAGTAAATAAAAAGTATTTATAAGTAGCACTCTTGCCTAAGACAAAAATGATATACTGAATGTGCTTCAGCAACCTACATGGACAATGACTCAATGAAAGATAAACTATTTACATAAATGTTTATTACAACTTAACATAAATAAAATTCTTCTTCTAAGGGGGTATCCTACCCTGCAGGGGGAAAAAAAGAAAAAAAAAAAGGTGACGATAGCTGTTTGCAAGGCATCAGGTAGGGATCAGGGAATGTGAGGTGTCAGATGGTAATATCTACACTAAAGCTTAAATTAACCTTACAAGCTACCTGATTGACCCCTTCACTGCTGGGAATAATAGAAGTGTGATGCGCAGCTGCAATTAGCGGCTTTCTAATTGCCAAAAAGCAATGGCAAAACCATATATATCTATTTCTGAACAAAGGGATCCCAGAAAACCTTTTACAACCATTTGTGCCATGATTGCACAATAAGTATGTAAATATTTTCAGTGAGACGCCCAAAGTTTTTTAAAAAGTTAACAATTTTTTTTTCTATATGATCACATTTAGTGGTGAAATGGTGGCATGAAATATACCAAAATGGGCCTAGTTCAATACCTTGGGTTGTCTACTTAAAAAATGTAAATAAAATAAAAATAAATAAAACCAAGGCTCTTTCTCTTGTAAGGTGTATCCAGTCCACGGATCATCCATTACTTGTGGGATATTCTCATTCCCAACAGGAAGTTGCAAGAGGACACCCACAGCAGAGCTGTAATATAGCTCCTCCCCTAACTGTCATAGCCAGTCATTCTCTTGCAACTCTCAACAAGCTAGGATGTTGTAGGAGAGAGTGGTTAAATATAGTTAGTTTATTTTCTTCAATCAAAAGTTTGTTATTTTTAAATAGTACCGGAGTTGTGCTATTTTATCTCAGCCAGTAAATAGAAGAAGAATCTGCCTGAGGTTTCTATGATCTTAGCAGGTTGTAACTAAGATCCATTGCTATTCTCACATATGTCTGAGGGGATTACACAGATGAGGTAACTTCAGCGAGAGAATGGCGTGCAGTTTATTCTGCTATCAGGTATGTGCAGTTATAATTTTTTCTAGAGATGGAAAACACTAGAAAATGCTGCTGATACCGGATTAATGTAAGTTAAGCCTGAATACAGTGATTTAATAACGACTGGTATCATGCTTACTCCCAGGGGTAATACCCTTATGATATTGCAATATAAACGTTTGCTGGCATGTTTAATCATTTTTATATATGCATTGGTGATAAAACTTTATTGGGGCCTAGTTTTTTCCACATGGCTGGCTTAAATTTTGACTAGAAACAGTTTTACTGAGGCTTTCCACTGTTATAGTATAAAAGTTACAGTTGGTGCAGTTAAAATTACAAACTGTGACATCCAGCTTCCCTCAGGAGTCCCCTGTATGCTATAGGACATCTCTAAAGGGCTCAAAGGCTTTCCAAAGTCGTTTATTGGGGAAGGTAGGACCACAGCTTGCTGTGGCAGTTGGTTGTGACTGTTTAAAAAAAAAAAAAAAAAGTCTATTTCTTTTTTTTGATCAGTTTTTTTGAACTAAGGGGTTAATCATCAATTTGCAAGTGGATGCAATGCTCTGCTAGCCTATTACATACACTGTAAAAATTTCGTTTGATTTACTGCATTTTTTCACTGTTTTTCAAATTCTGACAAAATTTGTTTCTCTTAAAGGCACAGTACCGTTTTTTATATTTGCTTGTTAACTTGATTTAAAGTGTTTTCCAAGCTTGCTAGTCTCATTGCTAGTCTGTATAAACATGTCTGATATAGAAGAAACTCCTTGTTCATTATGTTTAAAAGCCATGGTGGAACCCCCTCTTAGAATGTGTACCAAATGTACTGATTTCATTTTATGCAATAAAGATCATATTCTGTTTTTAAAAAATTATCACCAGAGGAATCTGACGAGGGGAAAGTTATGCCGACTAACTCTCCCCACGTGTCAGACCCTTTGACTCCCGCCCAAGGGACTCCCGCTCAAATGGCGCCAAGTACATCTAGGGCGCCCATAGCGTTTACTTTACAAGACATGGCGGCAGTCATGGATAATATACTGTCAGCGGTATTAGCCAGACTACCTGAACTTAGAGGTTAGCGAGATAGCTCTGGGGTGAGACAAAATGCAGAGCATACTGACGCTTTAAGAACCATGTCTGATACTGCCTCACAATATGCAGAAGCTGAGGAAGGAGAGCTTCAGTCAGTGGGTGATGTTAATGACTCAGGAAAGATACCTGATTCTAATATTTCTACATTTAAATTTAAGCTTGAACACCTCCGCGTGTTACTTAGGGAGGTTTTAGCTGCTCTGAATGACTGTGATACCATTGCAGTGCCAGAGAAATTTTGTAGACTGGATAAATGCTTTGCAGTGCCGGTGTGTACTGATGTTTTTCCAATACCTAAAAGGTTTACAGAAATTATTAATAAGGAATGGGATAGACCAGGTGTGCCGTTCTCTTCCCCTCCTATTTTTAGAAAAATGTTTTCCAATAGACGCCACCACACGGGACTTATGGCAGACAGTCCCTAAGGTGGAGGGAGCAGTTTCTACTCTAGCAAAGCGTACTACTATCCCTGTCGAGGACAGTTGTGCTTTTTTAGAGCCAATGGATAAAAAATTAGAAGGTTACCTTAAGAAAATATTTATTCAACAAGGTTTTATCCTACAGCCCATTGCATGCATTGCCCCTGTCACTGCTGCTGCGGCGTACTGGTTTGAGTCTCTGGAAGAGGCTTTACAGGTAGGGACTCCATTGGATGACATACTTGGCAAACTTAGAGCACTTAAGCTAGCCAATTATTTTATTTCTGATGCCATTGTTCATTTGAATAAACTAACGGCTAAGAATTCTGGTTTTGCTATACAGGCGCGCAGAGCACTATGGCTTAAATCATGGTCAGCTGACGTGACTTTAAAATCTAAGCTACTTAACATTCCCTTCAAGGGGCAGACCCTATTCGGGCCTGGTTTGAAGGAGATTATTGCTGATATCACGGGAGGAAAAGGTTGTGCCCTTCCTCAGGACAGGTCCAAATCTAGGGCCAAACAGTCTAATTTTCGTGCCTTTCGAAACTTCAAGGCAGGTGCGGCATCAACTTCCTCTAATAATAAACAAGAGGGAACTTTTGCTCAATCCAAGACGGTCTGGAGACCAAACCAGACCTGGAAAAAAGGTAAGCAGGTCAAAAAGCCTGCTGCTGCCTCTAAGACAGCATGAAGGAACGACCCCCTATCCGGTAACGGATCTAGTAGGGGGCAGACTTTCACTCTTCGCCCAGGCGTGGGCAAGAGATGTTCAGGATCCCTGGGCGTTGGAAATTATATCCCAGGGATATCTTCTGGACTTCAAAGCTTCCCCCCCAAAAGGGAGATTTCACCTTTCACAATTATCTGCAAACCAGATAAAGAGTGAGGCATTCTTACACTGTGTACGAGACCTCCTAGTTATGGGAGTGATCCATCCAGTTCCAAAGAAGGAGCAGGAACAGGGTTTTTACTCAAATCTGTTTGTGGTTCCCAAAAAAGAGGGAACCTTCAGACCGATTTTGGATCTAAAGATCTTAAACAAATTCCTCAAAGTTCCGTCGTTCAAGATGGAAACTATTCGTACCATCCTACCACTGATCCAGGAGGGTCAATATATGACTACAGTGGATCTAAAGGATGCTTATCTTCACATTCCGATACACAAAGATCATCATCGGTTTCTCAGGTTTGCCTTTCAAGACAGGCATTACCAGTTGTAGCTCTTCCCTTTGGATTAGCTACAGCCCCAAGAATCTTTACAAAGGTTCTAGGGTCGCTTTTGGTGGCCCTAAGGCCGCGGGGCATAGCAGTAGCCCCTTATTTAGACGACATCCTGATACAGGCGTCAAACTTCCAAATTGCCAAGTCTCATACGGACGTAGTACTGGCATTTCTGAGATTGCATGGGTGAAAAGTGAACGAGGAAAAGTGTTCTCTATCCCCACTCACAAGAGTTTCCTTTTTAGGGACTCTGATAGATTCTGTAGAAATGAAAATTTACCTTGACGTAGTCCAGGTTATCAAAGCTTCTAAATTCCTGTCGGGTTCTTCATTCCATTCCGCGCCCTTTGGTGGCTCAGTGTATGGAAGTAATCGGCTTAATGGTAGCGGCAATGGACATAGTGCCGTTTGCACGCTTACATCTCAGACCGCTGCAACTATGCAGGCTCAGTCAGTGGAGCGGGGATTACACAGATTTGGCCCCTCAACTGAATCTGGACCAAGAGACCAGGGATCCTCTTCCCTGGTGGCTATCTCGGGTCCATCTGTCCAAAGGTATGACCTTCGCAGGCCAGATTGGACTATTGTAACAACAAATGCCAGCCTTCTAGGTTGGGGTGCAGTCTGGAACTCCCTGAAGGCTCAGGGATCGTGGACTCAGGAGGAGTCTCTCCTTCCAATAAATATT
Source organism: Bombina bombina (assembly GCF_027579735.1). Taxonomy (NCBI): domain Eukaryota; kingdom Metazoa; phylum Chordata; class Amphibia; order Anura; family Bombinatoridae; genus Bombina; species Bombina bombina. Next base: position 1,495,717,523 of record NC_069499.1, read on the forward strand.
CTGGAACTAAGAGCGATATTCAAGGCTCTTCAGGTTTGGCCTCAGTTAGCAACTCTGAGGTACATCAGATTTCAGTCGGTCAACATCAAGACTGTAGCTTACATCAACCATCGAGGGGGAACAAGAAGTTCCCTAGAGATGTTAGAAGTTTCAAAAATAATTCGCTGGGCAGAGATTCACTCTTGCCACCTATCAGCTATCCATATCCCAGGTGTAGAGCACTGGGAGGCGGATTTTCTAAGTCGTCAGACTTTTCATCCGGGAGAGTGGGAACTCCATCCGGAGGTATTTGCACAACTGATTCTCCGTTGGGGCAAACCAGAACTGGATCTCATGGCGTCTCGCCAGAACGCCAAGCTTCCGTGTTACGGATCCAGGTCCAGGGATCCCAAGGCGACACTGATAGATACTCTAGCAGCGCCCTGGTCTTTCAACCTGGCTTATGTGTTTCCACCGTTTCCTCTGCTCCCTCGACTGATTGCCAAGATCAAGCAGGAGAGAGCATCGGTGATTCTGATTGCACCTGCGTGGCCACGCAGGACCTGGTATGCAGATCTAGTGGACATGTCATCCTTTCCACCATGGTCTCTGCCTCTGAAACAGGACCTTCTACTTCAGGGTCCTTTCATCCATCCAAATCTAATTTCTCTGAGGCTGACTGCCTGGAGATTGAATGCTTGATTTTATCAAAGCGTGGCTTCTCCGAGTCAGTTATTGATACCTTAATACAGGCACGAAAGCCTGTCACCAGGAAAATTTACCATAAGGTATGGCATAGATATCTTTATTGGTGTGAATCCAAGGGTTACTCATGGAGTAAGGTCAGGATTCCTAGGATTTTATCTTTTCTCCAAGAAGGTTTGGAAAAAGGATTGTCAGCTAGTTTCTTAAAGGGACAGATTTTTGCTCTGTCTATTCTTTTGCACTAGCGTCTGGCAGATGTTCCAGACGTTCAGGCATTTTGTCAGGCTTTAGTTTGAATCAAGCCTGTGTTTAAACCTGTTGCTCCACCATGGAGCTTAAACTTGGTTCTTAAGGTTCTTCAAGGAGTTCCGTTTGAACCTCTTCATTCCATAGATATCAAACTTTTATCTTGGAAAGTTTTTTTTTTTGGTAGCTATTTCCTGGGCTCGTAGAGTCTCTGAGCTATCTGCCTTACAATGTGATTCTCCTTATCTGATTTTTCATACGGATAAGGTAGTCCTGCGTACCAAACCTGGGTTCTTACCTAAGGTGGTATCTAACAAGAATATCAATCAAGAGATTGTCGTTCCATCCTTGTGTTACACATTCTGGACGTGGTCTGTGCTTTAAAGTTTTACTTACAAGCCACTAAAGATTTTCGTCAAACATCTGCTTTGTTTGTTGTCTACTCTGGACAGAGGAGAGGTCAAAAGTCTTCGGCAACCTCTTTTTCTTTTTGACTAAGAAGCTTAATCCGCTTAGCCTATGAGACTGCTGGACAGCAGCCTCCTGAAAGGATTACAGCTCATTCCACTAGAGCTGTGGCTTCCACTTGGGCCTTTAAAAATGAGGCTTCTGATTTGCAACAGATTTGCAAGGCGGCGACTTGGTCTTCGCTTCATACTTTTTCAAAATTTTACATATTTGATACTTTTGCTTCTTCGGAGGCTATATTTGGGAGAAAGGTTTTACAGGCAGTGGTTCCTTCCATTTAAGTTCCTGCCTTGTCCCTCCCTTCATCCGTGTACTTTAGCTTTGGTATTGGTATCCCACAAGTAATGGATGATCCGTAGACTGGATACACCTTACAAGAGAAAACACAATTTATGCTTACCTGATAAATTTATTTCTCTTGTGGTGTATCCAGTCCACGGCCCGCCCTGTCATTTTAAGGCAGGTAATTTTTAAATTTAAACTACAGTAACCACTACACCCTATGGTTCCTCCTTTCTCGGCTTGTTTTCGGTCGAATGACTGTCTATGACAGTTAGGGGAGGAGCTATATTACAGCTCTGCTGTGGGTGTCCTCTTGCAACTTCCTGTTGGGAATGAGAATATCCCACAAGTAATGGATGATCCGTGGACTGGATACACCACAAGAGAAATAAATTTATCAGGTAAGCATAAATTGTGTTTTTTCTGTTTCAATGGAGTAATAGCAAAAATGCTAAAAATTCTCTGGTATTTTGGGCAAGTTCTTCTCTGAAAGTCTCAGTAGTGAAGAGGTTAAAAATATTTGCTTGCTGCATAAAAAACTTTGGTCAATGCAATTGTGTCTTAAAGGGAAAGTAAACACCATAATGTTATTGTTTAAAAAGATAGATAATCCCTTTATTTACCATTCCCCAGTTTTGTATAACCAACACTGTTATAGAAATACACTTTTTACCTCTGTGATTACCTTGTATCTAAGCTTCTGCAGACTGCCCCCTTATTCTTTTAACAGACTTGGATTTCCGGCAATTAGTGCTGACTCCACGTGCGTGAGCAAAATGTTATTTATATGAAACACATGAACTAACGCCCTCTAGCTGTGAAAAACTCTCAAATGCATTCAAATAAGAGGCTGCCTTCAAGGGCTTAAATTAGCATATGAGCCTATCTAGGTTTAGCTTTCAACTAAGAATACCAAGAGAGCAAAGCAAATTTGATTATAAAAGTAAATTAGAAAGTTGTTTAAAATTGCATTCCCTATCTGAATCAAGAAAGTTTAGCTTGGACTTTACTATCACTTTAAGTGATCATTCTGGAAATGTATAGTAAGAGTCTACGCTGAACACTTGTCTTTATATTTATCTTGTGAGTGCCTATATAGAACATCAACTAGTTACACATCTTAGAACCCTAAACAAATCTGAAAGCCCAATTTAATGGTTCACCTATTAAACAAGGGAGGGCCAAGATGACATCTTGTTTACTTTTTCTTTAACTTGGCATTTACAAGATAAATATAAACAGTGCCCCCCATGGGAGAAGAACATTTGGCCAGTGCCCCCCAGATACATTGAGCTTGATACCCTTGCTATATAGGTATAAAATGTATTAAACTGACGTGTAGGCGCACATTTTTAGACCTGTATTAAGAACTTTAATTTGATCTTAAAGGGACATAATACTCATATGCTAAATCACTTGAAACTGATGCAGTATAACTGTAAAAAGCTGACAGGAAAATATCACCTGAGCATCTCTATGTAAAAAAGGGAGATATTTTACCTCACAATTTCCTCAGCTCAGCAGAGTAAGTCCTGTGTAAAAAGTTATAATTCAGCTGCTGTCCAGCTGCAGGTAAAAAAAAAAAAAGAATAAATGAACTGCAGCCAATCAGCATCAGCAGTGCTGAGGTCATGAACTATTTTACTGTGATCTCATGAGATTTCACTTACAGTTGTGCTTATAAGTTTACATACCCTGGCAAAATTTATGATTTCTTGGCCATTTTTCAGAGAAAATGAATAACACAAAAACTTTTCTTTCACTTATGGTTCGTGTTTTGCTGAAGCCATTTATTATCAATCAACTCTGTTACCGTTTAAATCATAATGACAGAAACTACCCAAATGACCCTGATCAAAAGTTTACATACCCTGGTGATGTTGGCTTGATAACATGCACACAAGTTTACACTAAGGGGTTTGAATGGCTATTAAAGTTGACCATCCTCACCTGTGATCTGTTTGCTTGTAATTAGTGTGTGTGTATGAAAGGTCAATGAGTTTCTGGACTCCCGACAGACCCTTGCATCTTTCATCCAGTGCTGCACTGACGTTTCTGGATTCTGAGTCCTGGGGAAAGCAAAAGAATTGTCAAAGGATCTGCGGGAAAAGGTAGTTGAACTGTATAAAACAGGAAAGGGATATAAAAAGATATCCAAGGAATTGAGAATGCAAATCAGCAGTGTTCAAACTCTAATCAAGAAGTGGAAAATGAGGTGTTCTGTTTGACAACATAATGCATTCGTCTTGCCATCAATTCTGACCAAATTTCCTGTGCCTTTGTAGCTCACACATCCCAAAACATCAGCGATCCACCTCCGTGTTTAACAGTTGGAATGGTGTACCTTTCATCATAGGCCTTGTTGACTCCTCTCCAAATGTAGGGTTTATGGTTGTGACCAAAAAGCTCAATTTTGGTCTCATCAATCCAATTGACTTTGTGCCAGAAGGTTTGAGGCTTGTCTTTGTGCTATTTGGCGTATTGTAAGCGGGATACTTTGTGACATTTGCGTAGTAATGGCTTTCTTCTGGCTACTCAACCATGCACCCATTTTTCTTTAAGTGCCTCCTTAATGTGCATCATGAAACAGCCGCACCACATGTTTTCAGAGAGTCCTGTATTTCACCTGAAGTTATGTTGCATCCCGAACAATTTTCCTGGCAGTTGTTGCTGAAATTTTAGTTGGTCTACCTGACCGTGGTTTGGTTTCAACAGAACCCCTCATTTTCCACTTCTTGATTAGAGTTTAAACACTGCTGATTTGCATTCTCAATTCCTTGGATATCTTTTTAGGTCCCTTTCCTGTTTTATAAAGTTCAACTAACTTTTCCCGCAGATCCTTTGGCAATTATTTTGCTTTCTCCATGACTCAGAATCCACAAACGTCAGTGCAGCACTGGATGAAAGATGCAAGGGTCTGTCAGGAGTCCAGAAACTCATTGACCTTTTATACACACACACTAATTACAAGCAAACAGATCACAGGTGAGGATGGTTACCTTTAATAGCCATTCAAACCCCTTTGTGTCAACTTCTGTGCATGTTATCAGGCCAAAATCACCAGGGTATGTAAACTTTTGATCAGGGTCATTTGGGTAGTTTCTGTTATTATGATTTAAAAAGAGTAAAACGTTGATTGATAATAAATGGCTTCAGCCAAACACTAAACAGGAGTGAAAGAAAAGTTTTTGTGTTATCATTCATATTCTCTGAAAAATGGCCAAGAAATTATAAATTCTGACAGGGTATGTAAACGTATGAGCACAACTGTAACTCTCATGAGATTTCATAGTAAACTTCCTTAAACTGAATAGGAAAATAACATAAGTGTGCACGAAGCTCACTCCCTTGCTTAAAGTCCTTTGCAATGGGGTGGGAATACTTAGGACATTTTGAGGTAAATTATCTTTCTTTTTTACAGAGAGTTGTTCTGGTGATATTTTATATTCAGCTTTTTACAGCTATGCTGCATCACATTAAAGTGTTTCAACATTTGGGTATCATGTCCCTTTAAGCAAGATTTTTACTGCTTAAAGGGACACTAAACCCACAATTTTTCTTTCATGGTTCATGTAGAGAAAACTATTTTAAACAACATTCCAATTTACTTCTCTTATCTAATTTGCTTCATTCTTTAGATATCTTTGTTGAAGAAATAGCAATGCACATGGTTAAGCCAATCACACGAGGCATCTATGTGCAGCCACCAATCAGCAGCCACTGAGCCTATCTAGATATGCTATTCAGCAAAGGACATCAAGAGAATGAAGCAAATTAGATAACAGAAGTAAATTAGAAAGTTGTTTAAAATTGCACGTACTTTCTAAATCATGAAATAAAACATTTGGGTTTCATGTCCCTTTAAATGAGAGGTTTTTCCCCTCACAAAAAAAAATCTGTATTTCTTCTTCTTCACTACTTAAAACATTAAAATAATTAGTTTTTTGAATTCCCCTCTCAGTTAAATTAATAACTTGTATATTTATCTTGTATCTATCATTAGGAACCTATTTACATTTATTAGGTTTCTTGTAATTAGACTGATTGAAAGACATATATTTCTATTGTATTTCTCATAGGTTTTCTCAATACAACATAATTAGTCTGTTCTCTATTCCTTCAGATAACAAATAATGGGCATTGGGACTATATACGTTTGCACAGTATTTACACTGAATTGTTTCATTTTTTTTTATTATTTTTTTTGTGGAAGCATTCTCTGTCCACCAATCCTTCTTATCAGCCAGCAAGTAGTTCATCCCTGTGTATTTGCTGTACATAAACATGTATTTCCTGTTGGCTTCAATATGAATTTAAACAGGTTTAATTACATTACATGCAAAAAAATATTTGAACATGTTTAACTGGTGCTTTTTTATATGTACGATAGATGTATGCGTTTTAATGTCCCTTCAGGAAGATATAACTAAATATATTGACAGATTTGCACAGATCTTAGTGTGTTACACTTCCGCAAGAGGAAATTCTTCTTACGCATTTGGAGGCATCCGAAATCCACGAATGCACATATGCCTACTTCTATATCGTGCCCAATGGGTTTTACCTTTATTTTTGGATGCAAGTTCATATGCTTGGGGGCTGTTTCAAGAATCTAATAATTCAGTAGTGGTGCTATAGTTTTCACTATCTTGCTACCCATGAGCTTCTAATAATGACCTAGCATGGTTAGTCCTCTGCTATTTTTATTTTATTCACCATTGTTCAGATTTATTTTTATGTTTCCTTTTTAAAGGACATTAAACTCAACAATTCTGCCATATATATGAAAGAGCACTAGTTAGACAAATGAATAACGATTGTTTGCACTTTAAATCCGTTTAAATTGATACTGAAACTAACCAGAAGTGTGTGTTTTTTGTGTACAGCTTGTTTGTGAGAGAAAAGCTCCTATGAGTGTCACACTTTACACCTGCATAGAAACTAAAATTTCTTAAAGGGACATAATACCCAAATGTTGAAGCACTTAAACGTGATGCAGCATAGCTTTAAAAAGCTGACCAGAAAATATTACCTGATCTTCTCTATGTAAAAAAGGAAGATATTTTACCTCCATGTTCTCGTAGGCACTTCCCATTGTAAAGAGACTTTAAGCAGCCAATCAAAAACTTGCAAGGGAGTGTGCATCTGGCATGTGCAGGCAAAGTCTCAAGATTTCTTAGTAAATCTCCTAACGCTGAGGAGGGAAATGAGGATAGACTTAAGGGGACATGAAACCCACATTTTTTATTTTATGATTCAGATAGATCATAACATTTTAAACAACTTTCCAATGTATTTCCATCATCTAATTTGTTTCATTCTCTTGGTATCCTTTGTTGAAGGAGCAGTGATGCACTACTGGGAGATAGCTGAAAGCCAATGACAAGAGGAATATATGTTCAGCCACGATTCATCAACTGAGCCTACCTAGGCATACTTTTCAACAAACAATACAGAGAGAACAAAACAAATTAGATAATAGAAATACATTGCAAAGTTGTCTAAAATGGTACGCTCTATTAGAATCATAAATGAAAAAAAAATTTGGGTTTTTCATGTCCCTTTAGGTTCAATCTCATGAGATCACAGTAAAGCAAAGTGTGACATCAGTACTGATGCCGATGATTGGCTGCTGTTTTTTCTTCTTTTTGTCATGCAGCTGACAGTAGCTGAAGGATAACTATTCACAGAGCACTTACTTTCGTGAGCTGAAGAAATTGAGGTAAAATATCTTCCTTCTTTTACATATAGATGATATATCAGGTGATCATTTTTAGTCCGCTTTTTACAGTTAAGCTGCATCACCTTCAAATGATTTAGCCAATGGATATTATGTCTCTTTACGTACACGAAGATACACTAAACAAAATACATTTTAACATGACGTCTTTTAGATATAACAAAGATATAAAACTATTTTATATCTCTTTAATAATTGTGAGCTACCATACAATGTTACTAGAGTCTTCTGTCGTAAAATGTTTACATTGCAGGTTTCCATATCTAGTCAAAAGTTAAAAATATATTTACCACCCAGGCCTGTGTGCGCTCTCAATAAACCATTCCAACTCCTATCTTGCGTATCCTGGAAGTTCCTCAGTGGGCGAGATCATTCTGTATGACTCCAACTGCTTGGTAAGTCCGCCATGACTGGAGCTAATCGGTTGTCATCATTAGATATAACTTAAACATAACAGGAACATTTTAAATACTTTGGATTTCTTTTTTGCTTTAACCCACTGTACAGAAAACTGAATGCACCATATCTGCCCATGATAGTCCACTTGCTGCTATTGCCTTTAATTCATCAGGATCCAAACTAGCCAGTGCCTCTGAGAAGGTAAGTAAAGAGAATATACTCTTTATCAGAAAGGCACAGAGTAGATGAAGGCATTTTTTTTGTTTTGCTCCTACAAGACAAGATTCTAACTTTTTTAGTACAATAGTGCCCAAAAGGAGAACGCACTTTGACCTATTCTGTACTTTGCAAAACTGGCATTTCTATACTCAACAAAAGTTACATGAGTGGCACCATTGAGGTGCTTCAGCAAATACTTTATACAAATACTAATATTGCAATTTTGAATTTCTTGAATTTTTGTTTTATGATAAACTAATAAGAAATAATTTGATATGGAAATAACAATAATAAAATAAAATTTGCTTGAAGTTTTATGTCTTAACAGCCTTTTTTTTTTCCCTTTCAATTTTAAATAATAAAAGGGTACTGTGATTCGTGTATTTTCTATTCCTGAGGGGCAGAAACTCTATGAATTTAGAAGAGGAATGAAGAGGTGAGACAAATTAATTAAATATGTGAACCAAGTACTAAGTAATGAGCATATTTACCATAAAGATAAAGAGAGAGAATTAGCCCAATTTCTTCTAGAAATGGGCTGACCTAGATTGTGTAAACATGAAAACTGTACCTTTTTTGTGTTGCCTTTTCTGATAATGTAATTCACAAAGGGCTGAAGAGCTGACATTCAGATCACAAAACTCCATGGATGGGTTTCTAATCGAACTTTGCAATTAGACTTGTTTTCATGATAAAAATTTGTATATTTTAAAGAGACATTGTATTACAAAATTGACATGGCCTTTCTGGGGGTTAAACACATAGACTAATGCTAACACTACATGGTTTAATGAATTAGTTTGGCGTTTTTCCTTGCAATGTCCCTTTAAAGGTTTCAGGAGAATAACTGCATTTTTCTTGTCACAAGATAAAGTTGTCACAGACTTAAGAGTTTATTTTCTAGACAATGCATGTTTAGTTCTTAAAAGGCCATTATGGTATAAAAAATACATGCGCTGTTTCGTTACAGTATGGACCTCTGTTTAAGCGCTGAAAACAGTTTAAACATTTGGAAGCACTGCTGGTCATGAATGGAACCTGCTGCTGCTCAAGTCCAGCAGTGCTGTAATATGTATTTAACCCATTTGCGCGGGTTGAACAAAGTCGCTAGTCTTAAAATGTACGTGCTCTAAATTAGATTGTGTAATGTGTTGCTATAATGCTATTAATTTGCATCTAATGATTTTGTGAAGGTGGTGTAACTGTTTCTGTAATCCTTTTTTTTAATTTTTTTTATAAAACATGGCAGCTCCATTACAGCCTAATATTGTGTGTGTTTTGTATTACTGTCTTTACAAGTTAAAATATTCTAAAAACAGAGGTCTAAACATGGAGTTGATAAACTGTGAAACTATTTTTCATGCGGCAAATTTATTATAGTGTCTTGTTTCAATAACGGCATTCAACAAATGTAATACTTGTTCAAAATCCTGGATGTACCAAAATATCACCAAACTCACACACAATGTAAAAATGGCGCCTCCCTCATTTTATGATGCATGGTATGAATAGCAGAACTACATTCATAACCCTGCACATGGATGTGTAAATGCTGCCAAGGAAATGTGCTAATAAAATACTTCCTTTACTTCGGCGTTAAATGGATGTGGAAATGAATAAACCCGTTTTCAGTTCTTATTTATTTAAAGAGAGTCTAGTGCAAAATGTGCTCTATTTTGTTAGAACATAAAATTTTAACACTACCAACCCTGCACAAAGGAGCTATAAACATAGTTAAATCACTGCTAGGGTGTTGCAGAGAACAGCTAGTGAGACAGCCAATAGCAGTAGTCTCAAATCTACATTAGTAGTGCTAAAATTACTTGTTCTAGCAAACTAGGGAATGGCATTTTTGTACTACAATGTAATCCCATTGCACCCCTGAATGCTAATCTTTTTCTTTTCCAAAACTCACTTTGTTTGAAGCACAAAGGTATGTTGTAGACTTTGTTATGCTTCTTTGCTGAGGTTTTGCTATTTGTACACAAAGTGAAGACTTTGTTTGTTTAATGAACCTTTAGGAGTGTGCCAAAATGGCCTCAGAATTCTGTTCAGAAATATGGTGTTAGCACCGGGGTGACACTGCATGCCATGTGCCAGCAATTTACTGTTTTTTGTATGCCAATGTTGCAATCCTTGCTATAGGTGCAAGAATATCACTTGCTGGACAAAATAAAATAAAAAGTATGTTATGTTCTATATGGAACCGATTTACCTGTCTCAAATTATGAGACTGGTTTCTCCACAATGCTTCTCCTGATATAATTTTAAGTATAACCCTTTAGAAGATAGAGTTTTAGATGTACATGTAATGACTGTAGTTACTGTCTTTAGTATCTAATTCCATAGGGATCTTCTCTCAGTGATTAAAAATGAATACATGAATTAAAAATGAATACAAAGTTCTCAACTTCTTGCGGTTTCATATCTGACAATTGCCAAAATATTGTCCAACTCGTTTTCATTTGTCATAGTAGTAATCTGACAGATTTCACCAAGCAACATCGCTACAGATGTTTGCTTAAAGGGACATTAAACCCATATTTTTTCTTTCATGATTAAGATAAAGCATGCAATTTTAAACAACTTTCTAATTTACTTTGATTATCTAATATGTTTCATTCTCTTGATATCCTTTGCTGAAAAGCATATCTACATAGGCACAGTAGCTGCTGATTGGGGGTTGCACATAGATGCCTCATGTGATTGGCTCACCCATGTGTATTGCTATTTCTTAAACAAAGGATATCTGAAAGATGAAGGAAATTAAATAATAGAAGTAAATTGGAAAGATGTTTAAAATTGTTTTCTCTATCTGTATCATGAAAGAAATTTTTTGAGTTTAATGTCCCTTTAACTAAAAAGAATCTGCATCAAGACAGCTTAATTGAATTATTAGCAAAGCTTTAAATTAACGCTTATATTGTACCCTACATTTGACCAAGTTTGCAAGTAGCCAAGAGCTACAAGGGCATCACAGAGATGCTTCACATGCAGAAATAAAACTCTTTTTGTAGAATGTTTGGACAATTTGATGTTCAATCTATATCTATAGTTCTAAAATACTTGAATTGTCATAAAAGGCTGACAGCTTTGATGGTGGCGCACCTTTGCCACTGTATGAATGAAATCTACTGAGATCTGATCTTTTGACATTGGTAAAAACAACTGGAGATATGGGGGACCAAGAACTACACGCAAACAAAAGAAGAAGAGTCCACGATATCTTCTAAAATCAATTTATTCTTTGAACATTAAAAATCAAGAAAGAGATGAAAACAACTTGCACACAAAAGGGTGCCACACACAGCCTTTTGTGTGGCACTAGTGATTTTAGAAGATACCATGGACTCTTCTTCTTTTGTTTGCCTGCTCTACCAGCACCACCATGGTGCTTCGGCTGTGGGGAGGTGTGAGCCGATTGGGGACAGCCATTGGAGGAGCGGATTCCAAGACGAGGCACATGGGCGTGCCAGAGTGATGTCAGACGCACAGATGATCCAGAACGGTGACGGATACATGCAAACGAACCACGAGGACGTGGAGCCACGCCGGTGAAGAGAGGTGAGCACTTGGAGCGGTAGTGTAATACCCGTGCTGGAATTACCCTCACACAGTCCGGTAAGAGTGGCTGAAAGGCGAGTGGACTGTATATACTGCGTTTGCATTCTGTTGATACCCTACATCTGTTGAATGTACAAAGGTGCATGCCCTCTGGTTTGGTCCCCTATCAAAACGGAACTTGTTTGCTTGTCAGGCTCAAGTACTTATGAGTGGTCCTCAGTTTAAGATTGAGCGTGGACCAAGAACTACAGCCAGAAACTGGTAATTGCATTTTTCACAGTGAACCTGAGGAACCATAAAATATATCGAAGGATAGGAATATTAAGGACATCCTCCCAAATCTGCCTTGGTCATGAAGTGACGAGAGTTCCTGGTTAAATGGAGGGGGATGTTAAAAAGCTGAACTCCTATTTAATTGGTAGAAGTCTAACACTGGAAGAAACAGCCTTCTTTGTTTGGAACCATAGTGGAATAAACTGTTCAGATGCCGAAACTAGACACATGATCTGCAGATCCAGCAAATCTTAAATCAAATAAAAAAAAAAAAAAATCACTTCACATGATTCTGCATAACCGTAAAAGTAAAAGCCTTGTAGTGTGAAGTCTGGCAGTCTGTCTTGTAATCCATGGATATGATATTGTTTACCCACATATATGAAGCCTGAAACCCATGACCCAACGAAAAACTGCTTACTTTCTAAAGTAGGAACATGGACAACTAGAACATCACACCTCCTTGGTCAGAGTTTGCAGCACCATTTTGTAAGAAGGGATTTATCAAAAACATTTTTTCCCCAGCTGTGTGATAACTCAAATGATTGATTGATTCCGGATTATGCCAGAAGAGCAATTTTTACTAATTTAGAATATCCATATGCTAATTATTGAAATTTTTGTCATCCACCCTTGATTTAAGCTACACATTTCTATTTTTCCTAGGGCCACAAAAAAAATGGCTTACATTATTTATTCTGCTTCTTTTTTTTTTTTTATCAATAGGCCACAAACGAGCACAAAGGGCCACATTTCGTTCATGGGCCACCAGTTGGCCATCCCTGATTAGTAGTATGTGAGATAAACTTGTATAATACTTAAAGGGACAAGTCAAGATTATGAGGCCCATTTATCAAGCTCCGGATGGAGCTTGAGGGCCCGTGTTTCTGGCGAGTCTTCAGATTAGACAGAAACAGTAGTTATGAAGCAGCGGTCTAAAGACCACTGATCCATAACGCTGTCCGCCTGCACTGAGCAGGCGGACAGAGATCGCTGGAATTCAACCCGATTGATTATGATCGGGTTGATTGACACCCCCCTGCTGGCGGGTCTGCAGGGGGCGGCGTTGCACAAGCAGCTCACAAGAGCTGCTGGTGCAATGCTGAATACGGAGAGCGTATTGCTCTCTGCATTCAGCGATGTCTGTCGGACCTAATCCGCACTGTCGGATCAGGTCCGACAGACCTTTGACAAATATCCCCCTAAGTTTCTTAAATCAGATGAAGCACTGGTTTTAAAAACCCGTCCTCAGGCCAGATTTTGAGGATATCTGAACTAGAGGACAGACGAAATAATCGGCAACAAACATGGTTATTTTACCTGGTCTCATCAAAGGTAATCATGAAAATCTGGCCAAAGAGATAGAGCGTGCAATTAAAAAAACTTCTACTTTATGTCCCTTTTAAAATTGAGGCCTCTGGTCACTTTCTTTTTAAAGGGACACAAAACAGGTTGAGATCTGTGCATATCCTAAAGGGCTAATTAATTAAAAATAGTTTGCATTAAAAATTGTTTAAAAATTGCTGGCAAGTAGCAAACTCCCCCCCCCCCCAAAAAAAAAAAAGCACACAACAATAGATATAGATACAGCCGTAGAAGGAAATGTGTGGGGGAGTTAGAGCTTTACAATTCAGAAACTAAAAAGAAGGTTAATAGCAAGGCACTGCAGTGTAATTAAAGTACATATTATTATATTTGTCTCTATCCCAGCTTGTTTTATGTCCCTTTAAAGCTGTAAATGGAATTGTCTAATGAACAAAATTAAGTCAAATCCACCATTAAACAACAAATCCTTCAATAGGTAGCAAAAAGTTAAAAACACCAAAATCTTTAAGCTACAAAGACTGACATATTGATCCTTTTTATGATAAATATTTTATTCAAGGGTTAATTCATGCTAGGGTTTGGGTTGATTTCTTTTTTGATTGATGGAGTTGCCAAACAATCTTAAACTGCCTTACAGTATTTCTTTACTTTACAGGGGTTGATAATCTCTGCATCACAACATGCGTCAATTTCTTTATTACAGGTACGTGAACATCAGCTCCCTAATCTTCAGCATGGACTCTCAGTTCTTGTGTGCATCTAGTAACACAGAGACTGTTCACATCTTTAAATTAGAACACGTGCCAGACAGGTAAGTTAGCTTCTGTATCTCAAAAAAAGAAAAACCACTCTCTGGCACACATAGGTAAATTGACAAAAAGGGAGCCAAAAATCTTAAAACTTAACTTTTACTTGCAGATATTAAAATACACAACATCCTACATGGGATAAATATTAGAAACACAGTTTAAAAACAAAGTAGCACTGTCGGGGTGTCTGGATTTAATAATATACAATGTGTCTATTTAAAGCATTAATCAGAGCAGCTCTCTGTACACAGCATCAAGCAAATTCCAACACTGTCAGAAGCCCATTGTAAGATGTCCACTGAGAAAAAAAAAGATCCCTAGTAACCTACTGACTATGTTTTGGTGATATCCAGCAAAGGTGGGTGCAGGAAGGGGCTTATCAGACCATCTCTCAGATATTACTTGCAATTATTATAAAAAAAAAAGTCCGTGCTTGCAGTGACTAAGGATTTAGCCAAACATACAAAATTGCCAATGTTTTATAACAGAGAGTGCACAAATTAAACATAATAATCTCCAGTACAACAAAAAACAATTGAGCTGCGCTCAACCTTGTACACAATATATATTATTATACACTTTTATCTATATCAGAATGGGTTTTATTGCACTATTTTATGAATCTTTGACAATTAATGCTTTCCGGAGTGTGACACTATTACTGCATTTGTGATACAGAAAGGTGGAGCACAATGTTACTAAAACAGAATTGCCTCCTCACCGTTATTACAACTCCAAGATGAAATTTATACACATATACTGATAGTAATAATGATAATGTTTCTTCCAATAAAGTTTTTTTCAGTAGTACTATGACTAGTAAATGCTACCACATAAATAAATAGATATTAATCCAGAATAATAAAGTTCATTATATAAACAAAACCACTTAATTACCTCACATTCATGACTCAGGGAGTATGGTAAATACTTTAAAATAAAGCCAGAACTCCTCAATTCAGACTGCTTTCTCTCTTGGTGGAGAATCTTTGATGCTGTTTCCACATTCACTGAGTACAAGGAGTGCTCAGGCTTTGGAAATACTGGAAAGATAAGAACACAAAGCGCATCCCAGATTCAAGGTAAAACATTTTCAACTTTATTTGTGCACACAATCTATTGCACTTACAAGAGATCCATTTAGAAATGCCTTATAAAATGTCTTATACGAGAGTCTCCACACGATTCAGCAGGTAGCGACCTCTGCTCCTCTTGTGGCTCTGTCCATTCACTGACTCAGTCCAATAAAATTAAATATATAAAAAATTCAGCTTAAAAGTTCAGCTTAAAAGAGTCTTGTAGTTAAAAATAGACCATCCTGTCTACGCGTTTCGTTTGTCCTCTGTAAACTTTCTCAAGACCATGGATGTATACATTTACATGAGGATCCCCTTGTTAAATAGAGCTTTACCTGCTCCACCTCTTCCTGTTGCGGCGGAGACTGGGAACAAAACAAACCTGCCCACTAGCCATGTACAACTGTGTAAAACAAAAACAAAGTACATATACAGGAACAGCGTATATAAAGTATGTTATGTTATAAAATGTATGTGTCAGGGGGTGTGCGAAGTGGTGTAACATATTTTATATACGCTGTTCCTGTATATGTACTTTGTTTTTGTTTTACACAGTTGTATAAGGCAGAATATATTACGTAGCAACACATGGCTAGTGAGCAGGTTTGTTTTGTTTCCAGTCTCCGCCGCGACAGGAAGAGGTGGAGCAGGTAAAGCTCTATTTAAATGTATACATCTATGGTCTTGAGAAAGTTTGCAGAGGACAAACGAAATGCGTAGACAGGATGGTCTATTTTTAACTACAAGACTCTGCACTTAAGAAGAGACATCTTTTAAGCTGAACTTTTAAGCTGAATTTTTTATATATTTAATTTTATTGGACTGAGTCTGTGAATGCACAGAGCCACAAGAGGAGCAGAGGTCGCTACCTGCTGAATCGTGGGGAGACTCTCGTATAAGACATTTTATAAGGCATTTCTAAATGGATCTCTTGTAAGTGCAATAGATTGTGTGCACAAATAAAGTTGAAAACGTTTTACCTTGAATCTGGGATGCGCTTTATGTTCTTATCTTTCCAGTATAATAATCTCCAGACTACTCGCAGACAGGCGAACGCCTAACGCACGTTTTGCCTGGGCTTTTTCAAAGGCGTCTAATAAAATGATAAATTTTATATGTTAAAAAAACTTTGCAATATACTTTTGTTAATTATTTTGTCCACTTTTCCTGTAATTCCGTTCTAAAATAGTGTTTGAAATAGAATTAGAGGAAAATGTTTTCTTGTCTTAATTGGCTTAATATATTTTAACATTAGGTGGAGCTGTCTCACCATAAATCATTTTACAAATAATGGAAAAAAAAACATTTTAATGTTTTTTTTTTAGTGTTGACAGACATCAGATTATTGTATCTTACTTTTTTTTAAACGAAAATAAAACCAACAGTTTTCTTCCATCATTGAGATAGAGCATGAAATGTTAAACAACGTTCCAATTTACTTCTATTATCTAATTTGCTTCATTCTCTTAGTCCTTTGTTAAAAAGTATACCTACTGGGAGCTAGCTGATAATTGGTTGCTGTGTTCAGCTAGCTCCCAGTACTGCATTGCTGCTTAAACAAATGCTAACAAGATAATTTGATAATAGAAATAAATTATAAAGTTGTTCAACATGGTGTGTACTATCTGAATCAAGATAATTTTTTGGATTGTATGTCCTTTTAATTCTTTTTTTAGTTTCTTTCTGAAAAAGCTAAATCCTCAAGCACTAATTCTTACGTTCTGATTCCTGTGTTATGAATCAGTTGCTTAGAATAACATAGCACTAGAGAGTTTTTAACATGGACAAACCACTGAATTGAGAGCCTGACTGGGTAATAAGGCTTCTGATTGCACAAATAATATTTTGTTGATCTGTTATTTTTAATAAACAAAAGGAACTGAGATAAGTCTGAATTTGTTTGGAATAAAAAATAAATAAAACATAATTTATGCTTACCTGAAAAATGTATTTCTTTCATAGTGGTGAGAGACCACAAGCCATTACGCCTCGGAATTACTCTTCCTGACTACTAGATGGAGGTAAAGATTCCCAATCTCCAAGAGCCCTATAAAACCCCTTCCACCTCTATGGTAACTAGTCTGACATATAGCCAAGCAAAAAAAGGTAGGAAAAGAAAAACTGATCAAATAAAGGAGAAGGGGGAAAAAGAGGTTAAAAAAATACAAAACTACCACCAGAAAAATAACAGGGTGGGGTCTCGTGGACTCTCGTCACCATTAAAGAAATTCATTTATCAGTTAAGCATAAATTGTTTTCTTTCATACATGTGGTGAGAGTCCACGATCCATTACTCATGGGAACTAATACATTAAATCCCTTTTCTTTCCTATGGCATGGAGAGTCCACAAAATCATTCTAATTACTAGTGGGATATTCACTCCTGGCCAGCAGGAGGAGGCAAACAGCACCCCAGCAGAGCTGTTAAGTGTCACTTTCCTTACCCATAACCCCCAGTCATTCTCTTTTCCTTAATCACAGGAGGATAGCGAAGAAGGTGTCTGAAGATATTTAATCCTTTAATGGGTACTTTTCCCTGCAAGCAAGGATTGGTGTCAAGCTGTGTCCATGCCAATCTCTTCAGTAAGAGTATTGGTGCTTATAGCAGTTAGAAGGTGGCGAGGTGGTCTTTGCTTAAATTCTAACACTTATGCTACCCCTATATGGAAAACCAGGGTTGGTTACTCTGTTTTTTTCCTTTCTCTCCAGATCCCTGTCAGAACTGTTTCTGTCACGCCAGAGATACAGTGCCTGCCCTAGAGTTGAAAAAGGTCTCTGTCAGGATGAAGTAGTTTCTGTCAAGCCTGGGGCTAATGAGAAAGCTGCAAGACTGGTAAGTCCCTGTATCCCTTAATCCCCCTATGGCTTGTGGTCTAAGTGAGGGGTGACTTCTCACTAAGGGTGGGGGACTTTTACCTCTCTGATTTAACCCCTCAGTGGGGATAGGCACTATGGGGTTCTTAAATTTGGCTCCTATTAATTTTAGCTAGAGTAAATCCCTTTGGAAAAGGTATCTGTGATTCCGGTCCCTATTAAACTAGAATCTTAGCTGTCATAGAGTAAATACCTTTTGTGAAGGGTATATGTAATTTTTTTATTTGAGGGTTATTTGTTTTTACCTGACCGTTAATAGACTGATGTTCCAGTTCTTAGAGGTATTTAGCTCCTTTCTTTGTGAACCGGAGAGGGTTTTTTGTCAATGATAGAGGGAGATCCCTCTCTCTGGCAAGTCCATTATTTTGTTTGACGCAGCTCTCAGTTATGGCGCTTGTATACTACAGCACTTGTGAAAAACACAATTTATGCTTACCTGATAAATTTATTTCTCTTGTGGTGTATCCAGTCCACAGATCATCCATTACTTGTGGGATATTCTCATTCCCAACAGGAAGTTGCAAGAGGACACCCACAGCAAAGCTGTTATATAGCTCCTCCCCTAACTGCCATATCAAGTCATTCGACCGAAAACACGCAGAGAAAGGAGAAACCATAGGGTGCAGTGGTGACTGTAGTTTAAATGAAAAAAATGACCTGCCTTAAAATGACAGGGCGGGCCGTGGACTGGATACACCACAAGAGAAATAAATTTATCAGGTAAGCATAAATTGTGTTTTCTCTTGTAAGGTGTATCCAGTCCACGGATCATCCATTACTTGTGGGATACCAATACCAAAGCTAAAGTACACGGATGAAGGGAGGGACAAGGCAGGTACTTAAACGTAAGGTACCACTGCCTGTAAAACCTTTCTCCCAAAAATAGCCTCCGAAGAAGCAAAAGTATCAAATTTGTAGAATTTTGAAAAAGTATGAAGCGAAGACCAAGTCGCCGCCTTGCAAATCTGTTCAACAGAAGCCTCATTTTTAAAGGCCCAAGTGGAAGCCACAGCTCTAGTAGAATGAGCTGTAATCCTTTCAGGAGGCTGCTGGCCAACAGTCTCATAGGCTAAGCGGATTATGCTTCTTAGCCAAAAAGAAAAAGAGGTTGCCGAAGCCTTTTGACCTCTCCTCTGTCCAGAGTAGACAACAAACAAAGCAGATGTTTGACAAAAATCTTTAGTAGCTTGTAAGTAAAACTTTAAAGCACGAACCACGTCCAGATTGTGTAATAGACGTTCCTTCTTTGAAGAAGGATTAGGACACAAGGATGGAACAACAATCTCTTGATTGATATTCTTGTTAGATACCACCTTAGGTAAAAACCCAGGTTTGGTACGCAGGACTACCTTATCCGTATGGAAGATCAGATAAGGAGAATCACATTGTAAAGCAGATAACTCGGAGACTCTACGAGTCGAGGAAATAGCTACCAAAAACAGAACTTTCCAAGATAAAAGTTTGATATCTATGGAATGAAGAGGTTCAAACGGAACTCCTTGAAGAACCTTAAGAACAAAATTTAAGCTCCATGGGGGAGCAACAGGTTTAAACACAGGCTTGATTCTAACCAAAGCCTGACAAAATGCCTGAACGTCTGGAACATCTGCCAGACGCTTGTGCAAAAGAATAGACAGAGCAGAAATCTGTCCTTTTAAGGAACTAGCTGACAATCCTTTTTCCAAACCATCTTGGAGAAAAGATAATATCCTGGGAATCCTAACCCTTGGATTCACACCAATAAAGATATGTACGCCATATTTTATGGTAAATTTTCCTGGTGACAGGTTTTCGTGCCTGTATTAAGGTATCAATGACTGACTCGGAGAAGCCACGCTTTGATAAAATCAAGCGTTCAATCTCCAGGCAGTCAGTCTCAGAGAAATTAGATTTGGATGGTTGAAAGGACCCTAAAGTAGAAGGTCCTGTCTCAGAGGCAGAGTCCATGGTGGAAAGGATGACATGTCCACCAGATCTGCATACCAGGTCCTGCGTGGCCACGCAGGCACAATCAAAATCACCAATGCTCTCTTCTGCTTGACCTTGGCTAGAGCATCTATTAGCGTCGCCTTGGGATCCCTGGACCTGGATCCGTAACAAGGAAGCTTGGCGTTCTAGCGAGACGCCATGAGATCCAGTTCTGGTTTGCCCCAACGATGAATCAATTGTGCAAACACCTCCGGATGGAGTTCCCACTCTCCCGGATGAAAAGTCTGACGACTTAAAAAATCCGCCTCCCAGTTCTCTACACCTGGGATATGGATAGCTAATAGGTGGCAAGAGTGAGTCTCTGCCCAGCGAATTATTTTTGAGACTTCTAACATCGCTAGGGAACTTCTTGTTCCCACTTGATGGTTGATGTAAGCCACAGTCGTGATGTTGTCCGACTGAAATCTGATGTACCTCAGAGTTGCTAATTCGGCCTATGAAATCTGATGTACCTCAGAGTTGCTAATTCGGCCTATGACCTCATTAATCATTGGATTTAGTATAGTATGTATCAATATTGGAAACAAGTATTTAAGTAATTTTCCAATCATCATTCATAAAATCTGTGACTCAGTCAGTCTGACAATTTAAGATTTGAGAGTTATTAAGTGTATTTAAATGAACCATGATCATGGATAGCTAATTTAGTCATATAGCACATTAACATAATATGGTTTCTTTGATAAGGGAAAGAAGGAGTAACTAGTAAGTAACCCTAATATCATATTAAATTACAAACAGAATTGTAGAATAGACTGGCTTTGTTGATTGTAGATGGGGGTATTCTCAGTGACACTTAATGTTAAGAGACAAACAAAATACGAATAAAATAAAAGCAAGATGGTCAGCTAACTAGCTGCAGTAAGCTTCACAAGCATTTTTGTGGCTTTAATATTTAAAATCAAGTCAGAATTTAAAATCCTTAACCAGATTACTGACAAGTATAAATCTAGGAATCTTGAAGTAATCATTAAGATAGTGCTCTGAATAGTGTCCCCCTTAAACAAGTACAATACACAGTAACATCAGTAACATTACTTAGTTCACTGAATACATTAGTTTTATATTTACATTAGAACTTAGTCACAGAATGACAGAGTTTTCTTTAAACATTACACCGGCTAATGGGTTTGTGTATTTGATGTTTGGTAAACCGGGAAGGAAGGAGTTAACCTGGTCACAGCCTTTCAACCAATAATATGTTTTTACCCCCTTTTTAAAGCCCAGAGTAAGAAGGGAGTGTATGAGCTATGATTACGGCATGTAGCCGAAACGCGTAAGCTTGTATCACTGGAGGGCTGCTACTACCATCCTGTGACTTGTTTTATCTGAATAAATGCTTTTTTGAACTGACCTCACCTGCGACTCCTGAAATCCTTTTCTATATTTGCTAACTGAGGCCAAACCTGAAGAGCATTGAAAATCGCTCTTCCAGAATATTTATTGGAAGTAGTTTCTCCTCCTGAGTCCACGATCCCTGAGCCTTCAGGGAGTGCCAGACTGCACCCCAACCTAGAAGGCTGGCATCTGTTGTTACAATTGTCCAATCTGGCTTGCGAAAGGTCATACCTTTGGACAGATGGACCCGAGATAGCCACCAGAGAAGAGAATCCCTGGTCTCTTGATCCAGATTTAGTAGAGGGGACAAATCTGTGTAATCCCCGTTCCACTGACTGAGCATGCATAGTTGCAGCGGTCTGAGATGTAGGCGTGCAAACGGCACTATGTCCATTGCCGCTACCATTAAGCCGATTACTTCCATGCACTGAGCCACCGAAGGGCGCGGAATGGAATGAAGAACACGGCAGGAATTTAGAAGCTTTGATAACCTGGACTCCGTCAGGTAAATTTTCATTTCTACAGAATCTATCAGAGTCCCTAGGAAGGAAACTCTTGTGAGAAGGGATAGAGAACTCTTTTCCTCGTTCACTTTCCACCCATGCGATCTCAGAAATGCCAGTACTACGTCCGTATGAGACTTGGCAATTTGGAAATTTGTCGCCTTTATCAGGATGTCGTCTAAATAAGGGGCCACTGCTATGCCCCGCGGCTTTAGGACCGCCAGAAGCGACCCTAGAACCTTCGTAAAAATTCTTGGGGCTGTAGCTAATCCAAAGGGAAGAGCTACAAACTGGTAATGCCTGTCTAGAAAGGAAACCTGAGAAACCGATGATGATCTTTGTTATCGGAATGTGAAGATAAGCATCCTTTAAATCCACTGTAGTCATATATTGACCCTCCTGGATCATAGGTAGAATGGTACGAATAGTTTCCATCTTGAATGATTGAACTCTGAGGAATTTGTTTAAGATCTTTAGATCCAAAAGTGGTCTGAAGGTTCCCTCTTTTTTGGGAACCACAAACAGATTTGAGTAAAAACCCTGTCCCTGTTCCTCCTTTGGAACTGGATGGATCACTCCCATAACTAGGAGGTCTCATACACAGTGTAAGAATGCCTCTCTCTTTATCTGGTTTGCAGATAATTGTGAAAGGTGAAATCTCCCTTTTGGGGGGGAAGCTTTGAAGTCCAGAAGATATCCCTGGGATATAATTTCCAACACCCAGGGATCCTGGACATCTCTTGCCCACGCCTTGGCGAAGAGCGAAAGTCTGCCCCCTACTAGATCCGTTACCGGATAGGGGGCCGTTCCTTCATGCTGTCTTAGAGGCAGCAGCAGGCTTTTTGGCCTGCTTACCTTTATCCCAGGTCTGGTTTGGTCTCCAGACCGTCTTGGACTGAGCAAAAGTTCCCTCTTGTTTGCATTAGAGGAAGTTGATGCCGCACTTGCCTTGAAGTTTCGAAAGGCACGAAAATTAGACTGTTTGGCCCTTGATTTGGACCTGTCCTGAGGAAGGGCATGACCTTTTCCTCCAGTGATATCAGCAATAATCTCCTTCAAACCAGGCCAGAATAGGGTCTGCCCCTTGAAGGGAATGTTAAGCAGCTTAGATTTTGAAGTCACGTCAGCTGACCATGATTTAAGCCATAGCGCCCTGCGCGCCTGTATAGCAAAACCAGAATTCTTAACCGTTAGTTTAGTCAAATGAACAATGGCATCAGAAAACAAAGGAATTGGCTAGCTTAAGTGCTCTAAGCTTGCCAAGTATGTCATCCAATGGAGTCGCTACCTGTAAAGCCTCTTCCAGAGACTCAAACCAGAACGTCGCAGCAGCAGTGACAGGAGCAATGCATGCAAGGGGCTGTAGGATAAAACCTTATTGAATAAACATTTTCTTAAGGTAACCCTCTAATTTTTTATCCATTGTATCTAAAAAAGCACAACTGTCCTCAACAGGGATAGTAGTACGCTTTGCTAAAGTAGAAACTGCTCCCTCCACCTTAGGAACTGTCTGTCATAAGTCCTGTGTGGTGGCGTCTATTGGAAACATTTTTCTAAAAATAGGAGGGGAAGAGAACGTAACACCTGGTCTATCCCATTCCTTATTAATAATTTCTGTAAACCTTTTAGGTATTGAAAAACATCAGTACACACCGGCACTGCATAGTATTTATCCAGTCTACACAATTTCTCTGGCACTGCAATTGTATCACAGTCATTCAGAGCAGCTAAAACCTCCCTGAGAAACACGTGGAGGTGTTCAAGCTTAAATTTAAATGTAGAAATATCAGAATCAGGTTGCATCATCTTTCCTGAGTCAGAAACATCACCCACAGACTGAAGCTCTCCTTCCTCAGCTTCTGCATATTGTGAGGCAGTATGAGACATGGTTCTTAAAGCGTCAGTATGCTCTGCATTTCGTCTAACCCCAGAGCTATCTCGCTTACCTCTAAATTCAGGTAGTCTGGCTAATACCGCTGACAGTGTATTATCCATGACTGCCGCCATGTCTTGTAAAGTAATCGCTATGGGCGCCCTAGATGTACTTGGCGCCATTTGAGCGTGAGTCCCTTGAGCGGGAGTCAAAGGATCTGACACGTAGGGAGAGTTAGTCGGGAAATAACTTCCCCCTCGTCAGATTCCTCTGGTGATAAAATTTTTTAAAGACAGAATATGATCTTTATTGCTTAA
This sequence comes from Bombina bombina, assembly GCF_027579735.1. Taxonomy (NCBI): domain Eukaryota; kingdom Metazoa; phylum Chordata; class Amphibia; order Anura; family Bombinatoridae; genus Bombina; species Bombina bombina. Next base: position 1,495,741,503 of record NC_069499.1, read on the forward strand.
AGTGAAATCAGTACATTTGGTACAGATTCTAAGAGGGGGTTCCACCATGGCTTTTAAACATAATGAACATGGAGTTTCCTCTATGTCAGACATGTTTGTACAGACTAGCAATGAGACTAGCAAGCTTGGAAAACACTTTAAATCAAGTTAAGAAGCAAATATAAAAAACGGTACTGTGCCTTTAAGAGAAACAAATTTTGTCAAAATTTGAAAAACAGTGAAAAAAGGCAGTAAATCAAACTAATTTTTTACAGTGTATGTAATAAGTTAACAGAGCATTGCACCCACTTGCAAATGGATGATTAACCCCTTAATTCAAAAAACGGATAAAAAAAAACGATATAGACTTTTTTTAACAGACACAACAAACTGCCACACCTGCTGTGGCCCTACCTTCCCCAATAAACGACTTTGGAAAGCCTTTGAGCCCTTTAGAGATGTCCTATAGCATACAGGGGACTCCTGAGGGAAGCTGGATGTCACAGTTTGTAATTTTACGAACTACAGTGGAACGCCTCAGGAAACTGTTTCTAGGCAAAATTTAAGCCAGCCATGTGGAAAAAACTAGGCCCCAATAAAGTTTTATCACCAAAGCATATATAAAAACGATTAAACATGCCAGCAAACGTTTTATATTGCAATTTTATAAGGGTATTACCCCTGAGAGTAAGCATGATACCAGTCGCTATTAAATCACTGTATTCAGGCTTAACTTACATTAATCCGGTATCAGCAGCATTTTTTAGCATTTTCCATTTCTAGAAAAAATTGTAACTGCACATACCTCATAGCAGAGTAACCTGCACGCCATTCTCCAGCTGAAGTTACCTCTCTCCTCAGACATACGTGAGAACAGCAATGGATCTTAGTTACAACCTGCTAAGATCATAGAAAACTCAGGCAGATTCTTCTTCTATTTACTGCCTGGGATAAAATAGTACAACTCCGGTACCATTTAAAATAACAAACTTTTGATTGAAGATAAAAAACTAACTATATTTCACCACTCTCTCTTACTACCTCCATGCGTGTTAAGAGTTGCAAGAGAATGACTGGATATGGCAGTTAGGGGAGGAGCTATATAACAGCTCTGCTGTGGGTGTCCTCTTGCAACTTCCTGTTGGGAATGATTATATCCCACAAGTAATGGATGATCCGTGGACTGGATACACCTTACAAGAGAAAGGAACATTTGTACTGGGAATGAGTACTTGCGTGGATGTCCGCATTTGTGGTTCACTGCCTCAGCACTTGTTTCAATTGCGCTTGAATAAGAGGGACATTAGTGCCATGGTCACATTTGCAAGTCTCACATGGGTACTTTGAAGGGTCCTGGTGTAAATGGCCGCATCCCGGCTCTGAACAGAGTCATGTGCATAACAGCAACTTCAGCGTGTGGCTCTTGTTTGGGAATGTGCGTTTTTCTCCTGTACTGGAGATTGTTTATTTTATACTTGTCGGCTTCTTTGGCGATCGCATTGCGTGCCAATTATTTTGAGCCCTTAATGAGCACGTTAGGCTCCCATGCAGATTTTTACAGTTTTTTAAGGGATGCCATATTTATTTGATGCACACTTCAAATTTCATATTCCCGCCATGGCGCGCTGTTGCACTGAACCTAGGAGAGGTTTTGTGATCTCCGGTGCATTTGTTTAATTATGTCTTATCTTCTGAGCCCTGTAATGTTATGTGCTGCTTTTCTGGCTATTATGTTCGCTGTCTCTAAGGTCAGCGTAGTCCATGATAGATTGTGTATTAAATAACGGTCCAACACAGAGGTTAATATTGGTTTTTCTATGTTATCTACCTTGTACAGGGGCTCTCCTCCTTTATGTTGGAGCGCTATATTTTGATTTCTCTCATATGAGGGGATCTGTACTAATATCCGTGACATGTATGCTATCCTATTTCATGTTAAGGGGCTTATATGTATCTTTATCAGATGGAGGTGATTTTTTTCTAATTGTTTCTATATTTTATTTATTGGAATAAAATAATAATTGCTATGTCTGTGACATGTAAGCTTTGTCTCCCATACTCTGGTTTCTCTTCAGATCGAATAAATCTTTTGCCTTTTTTTCTAAAGATTTCCGAGGAGATGATCATCCATGAGTTTTTTTAAAAAAAAAATAAAAAGGAGTTTTTTTAACTTAGGTTGTCTAATACAGTATTTCTCAACAGCCGGGCCGCGGCCCACTACCGGGCCGCGACGGCCCTGCTGGTGGGCCGCGACCCGACATAGCCTCCAGACACTCACTCTGACAGGCCCGTCTTTACACATGTCCAAAATTTCGGACGGGCATGTTAGAGTGCCACTGCGCATGTTTGTATGCACCACTGCGCATGTCTGTATGCGCAGTGTGAACGGCTAGCGGCGCACTGTGAGGAGTGGCGGGCGGCGTGCAGAGCGGATTGGCTCACAGGTAGGGAGCTCCACTGTCACCAATGTCAAATATTTATGGCCACTGACACTAACATGTATATTTAGGGCGGCCACTGGACACCAATGTGTAAGTGTACACTATATATATATATATATATATATGTATGTATATATATATATATATATGTATATATAGATCCCATTGGCACCAATGTGTATGTGTAAACTGTATGTGTGTATATATATATATATATATATATATATATATATATATATATATATATATATATATATATATATATATATATAGTTTACAGTGGGTTCATTTTATGATAATTCATTGGTGTCAGTGGGATATTTATAGATCCCACTGACACCCATTAATTATTACATAATTAAACAACTGTAAACCATACATATACTGTGTGTGTATGTATGTAGATGTGTGTATATATATATATATATATATATATATATATATATAGATATATTTATATATATATATATATATATATATATATACACAGTATATATAAATATATAGATATATATTATATATATTACCCACTCCCGATGCTTACCGGGCCCTGGACAGGTCCGGTTAAAACTTACCGGGCCTTGAGGTCACTTAGGTTGAGAACCACTGGTCTAATAGACTCTCTTTTAATGTTTCCTATTTGAGGCCTTTTCTGGCATCAGGGCCTCTAGGAATGTCCGTTCCCTTTGTAACTTCAATGGATCGATCTAGGATTTCATAGAGGTTCAGTCAAACTTGGTATAAGGGCACACTATACTAAATCCTTCCTCTGACTTTAGTCGGCATGAAGGGGCCACCCTCAATACAGTCTTGGATACAGTAAGGGGCAGGCTTTTCTTCTTTCGGAAGTATTGACTACACAATTTCCCAGATACTTGGACTGTGGAAGTCATTTCCCAGAGATACAAGATAGGGTTCAAGTCCTGTCTCCCCAGGGGCAGATTTAGCCTGTCAATGTTTTTTTTTTGCGTTCCAGGGGAAGAGAGAGTCCTTCTTAATCTACCTAAAGGACCTATCTTCTCTAGGAGAACAGGATCAAGGATTTTATTCAAATCTTTTTGTGGTTCCCCAGAAAGAGGGAATTTTCCGACCCATATTGGACCTCAAGTGTCAACAAATTCTCTCAAGGTTCCGTCCTTCATATGGAGACTATTTGTTCCATTCTTCCCTTGGTTCAGGAGGGTTGGTACATGTCTACTATAGACCTGAAGGACACGTATTTCTTTCATGTAATTGGCAAGAGTCCATGAGCAAGTGACGTATGGGATATACAAACCTCAAAATGCCTATATAAATACACCCCTCACCACACCCACAATTTTTTTTACAAACTTTGCCTCCTATGGAGGTGGTGAAGTAAGTTTGTGCTAAGATTTCTACGTTGATATGTGCTTCTCAGCATTTTGAAGCCCAATTCCTATGAGTACAATGAATGTCAGAGGGATGTGAAGGGAGTATCACCTATTGAATGCAATGGTTTTCCTCACGGGGATCTATTTCATAGGTTCTCTGTTATCGGTCGTAGAGATTCTTCTCCTACCTCCCTTTTTCAGTTTGACGATATACTCTCATATTCCATTACCTCTACTGATAACCGTTTCAGTACTGGTTTGGCTATCTGCTATATGTGGATGGGTGTCTTTTGGCAAGTATGTTTTCATTACTTAAGACACTCTCAGCTATGGTTTGGCACTTTATGTATTTATATAAAGTTCTAAATATATGTATTGTACTTATATTTGCCATGATTCAGGTTTTCAGTATATTTCCTATTGCAGACTGTCAGTTTCATATCTGGGAAATGCTTTTTCTCTTACATGGTGTATCCAGTCCACGGATTCATCCTTACTTGTGGGATATTCTCATTCCCTACAGGAAGTGCAAAGAGAGCACACAGCAGAGCTGTCCATATAGCTCCCCCTCAGGCTCTGCCCCCCCAGTCATTCTCTTTGCAGCTCTAACAAGTAGCATCTCCACGGGAGTGTGAAGGGAATGTGGTGTTAGTTTGTAGTTTTTATTTCTTCAATCAAAAGTTTGTTATTTTAAAATGGTGCCGGTTTGTACTATTTACTCTGAGGCAGAAAGTGAAGAAGATTTCTGCTGAGAGGAAAACGATTTTAGCATGTTGTAACTAAAATCCATTGCTGTTCCCACGCAGGACTGTTGAGTACCAGAAAACTTCAGTTGGGGGGAACAGTTTGCAGGCTTAACTGCTTTAAGGTATGTTTCAGTCATTTTTTTCTAGTCAAGACTTAGTAATGCTAGAAGACTGACAAGAATCCCCATGTGGGAAAGGTAAGCCATATTCTAAGACTTAGTATAGAAGGAAGGCTTATTGGAAGGGCTCAAAACACTGGTGGACACTGTTAAGGGGCAATCGATTATTTTTTAACATAAATCTGACTTTAATACAAGTTTGGGAAGGCCCCACAACTCCAGAGTGAAGATGGAGGGGGCCTGAATTTTGCGCCTCAGTTGCGCAGTTGATTTTACAGACAGCTTCATGCAGATCCATGTGAAGGGTCCAAAGATTACTTGAGGACTTCAGAGAGGCTTATTTTCGATCTAAACTAATCCCCAAGGAAGGTAGGGCAACAGCAAGGCTGTGGCATGGTTAATTTGCTCCGGTTTGGGCAGTAAGGGGTTAATTGACTTGAAATTTACTGTGCAATCATTTCAAAGCATTAGGATCATATGGTGAAAATTTTATAAAGATTGGATGATTTTTGGAGGTTTAGTAAAAAAGTGTGCACTTTTTTTATTATTTAAAGGCACAGTACCGTTTTTTCAAAAATTTTATTTTACTGTATTTAAGTGCTGTCTAAGTCTGTTTATCATGTCTGAGCCTACAGATAGACCTTGTTCTATGTGTTTAATAGCCATGCCGGTACCCCCTTTACATTTGTGTTTAAAGTGTGCTAAGGTATCTAAACATTTTAAAGACCATGCAGTGACACTTAAAAATGTAGCCCAAGATGATTCTTTAACGGAAGGTAACGAGGATAGTCCTCCTTCCTCTCCCCATGTGTCGACACCAGTTACAACCGCGCAAGCGATGCCTAGTACCTCTAGCGCATTGGCCCCTATTACATTACAACAATTAGCAGCAGTCATGGTTAATTCCCTTGCGCCATTCTATCCAAACTGCCAGTTTTTCCTAAAAAGCGTGATAGCTCAGTTTTAAGAACAGAGGACGAGCAATCAGAAGTTTTGGATGATATATCTGTTGTACCCTCACAACCCTCTGAAGTGGCAGTGAGGGATGTACTGTCTGAGGGAGAAATTTCTGACACAGGAAAAATTTCTCAGCGGGCAGAATCAGATTCCTTAGCGTTTAAATTTAAGCTGGAACACCTCCGCGTACTGCTTAAGGAGGTTTTAGCTAGGCTGGTTGATTGTGACCCCATGGTGGTCCCAGAAAAATTGTGTAAAATGGACAAGTTTCTAGAAGTCCCTGTATACACTGGTGCGTTTCCGATCCTGAAGAGGGTGGCGGATATTGTGACTAGGGAGTGGGAGAGACCAGGTGTACCTTTTGTCCCCCCCCCTATCTTTAAGAAAATGTTCCCCATAACTGACCCCGGGCGGGACGCGTGGCAGACGGTCCCTAAGGTAGAGGGAGCAGTTTCAACACTAGCCAAGCGCACAACCATACCAGTAGAAGACAGTTGTGCTTTCAAAGATCCTATGGATAAAAAATTAGGTTTACTAAAGAAAATATTTGTTCAACAAGGATTCCTTCTTCAACCGATTGCCTGCATTATTCCTGTAACCACTGCAGCGGCTTTTTGGTTTGAGGCGCTGGAGGAGTCGCTCCAGAGGGAGACTTCATATGACGAAGTCATGGATAGAATTCATGCTCTAAAGCTGGCTAATTCTTTTATCACAGATGCCGCTTTACAATTAGCTAAGTTAGCGGCGAAAAATTCTGGTTTTGCCATTATGGCGCGAAGAGCGCTTTGGCTCAAATCGTGGTCAGCTGACGTGTCGTCCAAAACAAAATTACTAAATATTCCTTTTAAGGGAAAGACCCTATTCGGCCCCGAGTTGAAAGAAATTATTTTGGATATTACTGGGGGAAAGGGCCATGCCCTCCCGCAAGATAGACCGTTTAAGGCCAAAAACAAGGCTAATTTTCGCTCCTTTCGCAACTTCAGGAGCGGACCTGCTTCAACCTCTGCAACCGCAAAGCAAGAGGGTAACACTTCCCAGCCCAAAGCAACCTGGAAGCCTTTGCAGGGCTGGAACAAGGGTAAACAGGCCAAGAAGCCTGCTGCTGCCACCAAGACAGCATGAAAGGGTAGCCCCCGATCCGGGACCGGATCTAGTAGGGGGCAGACTTTCTCTCTTTGCTCAGGCTTGGTCAAGAGATGTTCCAGATCCCCAGGCATTAGAAATCGTTGCTCAGGGGTATCTTCTAGAATCCAAGGACTCTCCTCCAAGGGGAAGGTTCCACATTTCTCGTTTGTCTTCAGACCAGACAAAGAAACAGGCGTTCTTATGCTGTGTAGAAGATCTTTTACAGATGGGAGTGATTCACCCAGTTCCAATTGTAGATCAAGGACTGGGCTTTTACTCAAACCTGTTTGTAGTTCCCAAAAAGGAAGGAACTTTCAGGCCAATCCTGGATTTAAAAATTCTAAATAAATTCCTCAGAGTTCCATCATTCAAAATGGAAACCATTCGGACAATCTTACCGATGATCCAGGAAGGTCAATATATGACTACCGTGGATTTAAAGGATGCGTACCTTCATATTCCTATCCACAAAGATCACCATCAGTTCCTAAGGTCGCCTTTCTGGACAAGCATTACCAGTTCGTGGCCCTTCCTTTCGGGTTGGCCACTGCTCCAAGAATTTTCACAAAGGTGCTAGGGTCCCTTTTGGCGGTACTAAGACCGCGGGGCATTGCAGTAGCACCTTATCTGGACGACATCTTAATTCAGGCGTCGTCTTTTCAAAGAGCCAAGGCTCATACAGAAATCGTTCTGGCCTTTCTAAGGTCTCACAGGTGGAAGGTGAACGTCGAAAAAAGTTATCTGTCCCCGCTCACAAGGGTTCCCTTCCTGGGAACACTAATAGACTCGGTAGAAATGAAAATATTTCTGACGGAGGTCAGGAAGTTAAAGCTTTTAACTACTTGCCGAGTTCTTCATTCCATTCCTTGGCCTTCTGTAGCTCAGTGCATGGAGGTAATCGGATTAATGGTTGTGGCAATGGACGTTGTCCCCTTTGCCCGAATTCATCTCAGACCACTGCAACTGTGCATGCTCAAACAGTGAAATGGGGATTATGCAGATTTGTCTCCTCAAATACAACTGGACCAGAAAACCAGAGATTCTCTTCTCTGGTGGTTGATCAGGGAATTTGCTTCCGCAGACCGGAGTGGATCATTGTCACGACCGATGCCAGTCTGTTAAGCTGGGGTGCGGTCTGGGACTCCCTGAAAGCTCAGGGCCTATGGTCTCGGGAAGAATCTCTTCTCCCGATAAACATTTTGGAACTGAGAGCGATATTTAACACTAGCGGCGGCCAAATTCATCAGATTTCAGTCGGACAACATCACGACTGTAGCGTACATCAATCATCAGGGAGGAACAAAGAGTTCCCTAGCGATGAAGGAAGTAACCAAGATCATCAAATGGGCGGAGGATCACTCCTGCCATCTATCTGCAATTCACATCCCAGGAGTAGGCAACTGGGAGGCGGATTTTCTGAGTCGTCAGACTTTTCACCCGGGGGAGTGGAAACTCCACCCGGAGGATTTTGCTCAGCTGACCCAGCTATGGGGCATTCCAGAGTTGGATCTGATGGCGTCCCGTCGGAACACCAAACTTCCTCTTTACGGATCCAGGTCCAGGGACCCCAAGGCGGCATTGATAGATGCTCTAGTAGCACCTTGGTCCTTCAATCTGGCTTATGTCTTTCCACCGTTTTCCCTTCTCCCTCGGCTTGTAGCCAGAATCAAACAGGAGAAGGCTTTGGTAATTTTGATAGCGCCTACGTGGCCACGCAGGACTTGGTATGCAGACATAGTGGACATGTCATCTGTTCCACCATGGACACTGCCATCGAGGCAGGATCTTCTAATACAGGGTCCATTCAAGCATCCAAATCTAGTTTCTCTGCAACTGACTGCTTGGAGATTGAACGCTTAATTCTATCTAAGCGTGGGTTCTCTGAATCAGTTATAGATACTCTGATCCAGGTGTGATAACCAAAATTAGAATATGAAAAATAAAGGTTTTGTTGCTCTTTTCTTAAAATAAGCAAGAGAAAATGATTTATTAAACTTACTTATTTAAGGTGAGACATTAATTTTGTAATTGATTGAGTAATATGAAACTTCACTAAGATAGGAATATATATATAAATCAGGAATGAGTATAAGTAACTGAGATTAAAGTTCAGAGCAAGTCAGTTGTGTTTAAGTATAATGCAACAGTAAATGCTGATTAAAGCAGATCAAGCAAAGCAAATGAATAGACTGCTTTGTAAGGTAGAGGTAGTTCCTTCACGCACTCACACTTTCACGCAATAAAATATATACACAGTCCAGACATACTAGCTTGAATCCCAAACCGCTATATACTGAGTCAGATGTGAAACACAATATAGGTATTTGATATGTCCTATAACAAACAATGATGTTTAAGGATTAACCTTTATGCGAGAATAAATTGTAGCGTGGAGAGCGGTACTTATCTTAACAGTTGCGGTGGTATGAAGCGTGGAGAGCGGTTATGCCTTTTAGTAAAAAAGGTTGAGAGGTAAGTTGCAGCTCTTAGGTTCGGCGTCTGTTTGGTGTGAGCGCGACTTCGGCGTGGTGAAAGAAGTTCCGGTTGGCGGATGAATCCAGAAAATGCTCCCGGTCAGAATAGAGGTAACAGTAGATACCCAGCGGGTATCGAAGGCGCAGTATAAGACCTGAAGGTTAAAGCAACAATAACAAAAAGTGGAAGTAGCTCCACAGAGGAGCAAGGAGATCTGGTTAACAGCTTCAATTTTCAGGCCCTGATTGAGGGGTAAGCACTTCCTTAAATAGGAAGGAAGTGCTTATGCAGGTTCAGATTTAAAGGGATATCACATGCCCCCCTCCTCAGGGAATCACCCCTGGGGATTCTGCGTGAGGTTTAAGTGGATATTTCTTATGGAAGAACCTGACCAATCGGGGCGAATGGACTTCGGAATGGATGAGCCAAGAGTTTTCCTCAGGGCCGTAGCCCTTCCATTTAATGAGATATTCCAATTTATTTCTGTGTATCCTAGAATCCAGTATGGATTCAACCTCAAATTCTTCTTGATGATCCACCATAAAAGGAGGTGGCGGAATAGAAGAAGGATGGTCTTTGGTTGGGAATGGTTTCAACAATGAGATATGGAAAGAAGGATGTATTTTGTAGTCTTTAGGCAATTTAAGTCTAACCACGTTGGAATTGATCACATGTTCTATTGGAAATGGACCCAAGAACTGATTCGCAAGTTTCTTGCTAGGAACTTTGAGTTTAAGATTCTTTGTTGATAGAAGTACTAAGTCCCCAACCTTATAATCAGGACCCTTTTCCTGGTTGGGTGTGTAAAGATACGGACGTCTAGGTGGTACGTCATAGGTAGCTCTCTCAGCCTTCCTTTCACGTAATCTCCGATCCAGGGTAGTGCTTAATTTCATCAGTCCGTTCAGGGTTTCGGGCATCTCCAAACGGGACAACTCATCTTTTAACAATTCTGAAAGGCCCAGTCTGAACTGGTTCTTCAAACTAATTTCATTCCATTTGGAATCATCTATCCACATTTGGAATTCGGTAATATAGTCTTCTATATTCCTCTTACCCTGTTTTAGGGATCTCAATTTCGTTTCTGCCGTCATCTGGGAGTGAGAGTCCTCATATAGGGATGTCATGGCTAAAAAAAAACTCTTCCAGGGAATCCAAAATTGGATGGTTATTCTCAAAGTATCTATTAGCCCATGAGCGAGGCTCCCCCTGGAGGAATGAGATGGTGGTACAAACCTTGATTCTCTCAGAGTGATAAGTTTTAGGCCTTAGTGAAAAAAGTAATTTGCAAGCATTTTTAAAGTCTCTATATTCACTTCGTTTACCAGAAAAGGGTTGTGGATAGTTAATTTGAGGTTCAGGGACTTCTGAGCTCTTTGCTGGTAAACATTCTTTTACTAAAGTTTTAAGTGCTTTATTTTCTGATTGTACCTCAGTTAAGGCCCTGGCTAAATATTCCAATTTTTGATGAATATTGGTGAATTCATTTTTTATTTCACTAGGATCCATCCTATATATTACAGGTTATAACCTTATAGGCCTGAAAATTCTGTGATAACCAAAATTAGAATATGAAAAATAAAGGTTTTGTTGCTCTTTTCTTAAAATAAGCAAGAGAAAATGATTTATTAAACTTACTTATTTAAGGTGAGACATTAATTTTGTAATTGATTGAGTAATATGAAACTTCACTAAGATAGGAATATATATATACATCAGGAATGAGTATAAGTAACTGAGATTAAAGTTCAGAGCAAGTCAGTTGTGTTTAAGTATAATGCAACAGTAAATGCTGATTAAAGCAGATCAAGCAAAGCAAATGAATAGACTGCTTTGTAAGGTAGAGGTAGTTCCTTCACGCACTCACACTTTCACGCAATAAAATATATACACAGTCCAGACATACTAGCTTGAATCCCAAACCGCTATATACTGAGTCAGATGTGAAACACAATATAGGTATTTGATATGTCCTATAACAAACAATGATGTTTAAGGATTAACCTTTATGCGAGAATAAATTGTAGCGTGGAGAGCGGTACTTATCTTAACAGTTGTGGTGGTATGAAGCGTGGAGAGCGGTTATGCCTTTTAGTAAAAAAGGTTGAGAGGTAAGTTGCAGCTCTTAGGTTCGGCGTCTGTTTGGTGTGAGCGCGACTTCGGCGTGGTGAAAGAAGTTCCGGTTGGCGGATGAATCCAGAAAATGATCCCGGTCAGAATAGAGGTAACAGTAGATACCCAGCGGGTATCGAAGGCGCAGTATAAGACCTGAAGGTTAAAGCAACAATAACAAAAAGTGGAAGTAGCTCCACAGAGGAGCAAGGAGATCTGGTTAACAGCTTCAATTTTCAGGCCCTGATTGAGGGGTAAGCACTTCCTTAAATAGGAAGGAAGTGCTTATGCAGGTTCAGATTTAAAGGGATATCACACCAGGCTAGAAAGCCTGTCACCAGGAAAATTTACCATAAAATATGGCGGAAATATCTTTGTTGGTGTGAATCCAAGGGTTACTCGTGGAGTAAGATTAGGATTCCCAGGATATTGTCTTTTCTCCAAGAAGGATTGGAGAAAGGGTTGTCAGCTAGTTCCTTAAAGGGACAGATATCTGCTCTGTCTATCCTGTTACACAAGCGTCTGGCAGAAGTAACCAGACGTTCAAGCGTTTGCACAGGCTTTAGTCAGAATCAAGCCTGTCTATAAACATGTGGCTCCTCCATGGAGTCTAAATTTAGTTCTTTCAGTTCTTCAAGGGGTTCCGTTTGAACCTTTACATTCCATATATATTAAGTTATTATCTTGGAAAGTTTTGTTTTTGGTAACTATTTCTTCTGGTCGAAGAGTTTCAGAATTGTCTGCTTTGCAGTATAATTCACCCTATCTGGTGTTCCATGCAGATAAGGTTATTTTGCTTACCAAACCAGGTTTCCTTCCGAAAGTGGTTTCTAATAAGAATATTAACCAGGAAATCATTGTTCCTTCTCTGTGTCCTAATCAAGTTTCTAAGAAGGAACGACTATTACACGATCTCAATGTGGTTCGTGCTTTAAAATTCTATTTAAGGGCGGAGCTAGCCGGGCATCTGAGCGGTCGCACATAGAGCTCTGCTCATATAATTCAATTGCCTACATACCGGATCGCTCAGAAAAGCCTAAAATTTCGTAAAATAATAGCCTAACTCTTTAGGACACATATTGGGAGATTTGAGGAGGAAGAAAAGAGCAGAAGGGACTTGGAACTATCCTATAACTTTTGCAGCTCTCACATGATACACTAGAGGAGCGGCCATCTTAACAACTAAGTTTTAAAAAATGGAGCCGTCCGCATTTGTTTCAGCCTTGCAGGACCTACTAACTGCATATCATGCGAGACTCTGGGAATCAGTGGAAGGACTTTGCTCACCTGTCCGGGACCCATCGGGCACAGATTCCCTCCCAGCTAGGATGTCTGCTGAGTTTGATCGGCTGAGCCCTGTGGGTAACCACGAGACAGTATTGGAAGGAACAATGCAGCCATCAATATCTATAAAGGACACCACATGGCGCACTCACGAATCAGACACTGGGGCTCACTTTACTCTGCATTCTGACCTGGCCCTACTACGAGGTCATCATAATGAGGTGAGACCCACAAAATTGCCGCTACGAACCTCTAACCTCTTCCTGCTTACCTGCCCCACTAAGGATTTGTTCAACGATCCCTTTGTTGAACTGGTGGGTTCTTCAGCTCTCAGCGTGAGATTGGGAGTGGGTTAAGCGGACTGCCAGCGATGTCTCCAGAGCAGATTCGTCACGCAAAACCTACAGCATAGTTTTGGCACACTGCTCTGATCCCTAGTCTGGAAGAAAGTCTTCTAGAGCGCAGAGGAGTCGGTTAGGCATAGTTACTTCTTTAATTAATGACAACGGACTCAAAAACAGACATGTGAAAAATGTTTTATCTTATAATCCTTTTTGCCTAATGGGTATTGCTATTATTTATAATTAAGAGACTGTAACAGCTTACTTGGCTGCACATGATCGCATCAACTAGCTCAATGATGCTTATCTAACTAGAATATGACATTGCCTAAATGGTACACGAGGTATTTGGCCAAATATTTTAAACGGCAGTCTGTAGATAGATAATTTAATATTTAGATACACGATGTTGATACCATTTGTCTCCACTAGAGGGGAGTCAAGGATTGGTTTCAGATTAGTATAGGAAGCTGGTGTCCGTGATTCTGTAGCTGGCTCTTTTTTACTTGTTCAGGTCTGCTTCAAGCTGACCCTAGACCTGCTTAACCCCTTAATGACCACAGCACTTTTCCATTTTCTGTCCGTTTGGGACCAAGGCTATTTTTACATTTTTGCGGTGTTTGTGTTTAGCTGTAATTTTCATCTTACTCATTTACTGTGCCCACACATATTATATACTGTTTTTCTCGCCATTAAATGGACTTTCAAAATCTACAATTATTTTCATCATATCTTATAATTTGCTATAAAAAAAATACAAAATATGATGAAAAAAAACAAAAAAAACACCACTTTTTCTAACTTTGACCCCGAAATCTGTTACACATCTACAACCACCAAAAAACACCCATGCTAAATAGTTTCTAAATTTTGTCCTGAGTTTAGAAATACCCAATGTTTACATGTTCTTTGCTTTTTTTGCAAGTTATAGGGCAATAAATACAAGTAACACTTTGCCATTTCCAAACCACTTTTTTTCAAAATTAGCGCTAGTTACATTGTGACACTAATATCTTTCAGGAATCTCTGAATATCCATTGACATGTATATATTTTTTTTAGAAGACATCCCAAAGTATTGATCTAGGCCCATTTTGGTATATTTCATGCCACCATTTCCCTGCCGAATGCGATCAAATAAAAAAAAAGTTCACTTTTTCACAAATTTTTTCACAAACTTTAGGTTTCTCACTGAAATTATTTACAAACAACTCATGAAATTATGGCATAAATGGTTGTAAATGCTTCTCTGGGATCCCATTTGTTCATAAATAGCAGACATATATGGCTTTGGCTTTGCTTTTTGGTAATTAGAAGGCTGCTAAATGCCACTGCGCACCACACGTGTATTATGCCCAGTAGTGAATGGGTTAATTAGGGAGCATGTAGGGAGCTACTAGGGTTAATTTTAGCTCTAGTGTAGTGTAGTAGACAACCCCAAGTATTGATCTAGGCCCATTTTGGTATATTTCATGCCAACATTTCACCGCCAAAAGCAATCAAATAAAAAAAAATTGTTCACTTTTTCAAACTTTAGGTTTCTCACTAAAATTATTTACAAACAGCTTGTGCAATTATGGCACAAATGGTTGTAAATGCTTCTCTGGGATCCCCTTGTTCAGAAATAGCAGACATATATGGCTTTGGCGTTGCTTTTTGGTAATTAGAAGGCCGCTAAATGCTGCTGCGCATCACATGGGTATTATGGCCAGCAGTGAAGGGGTTAATTAGGTAGTTTGTAGGGAGCTTGCAGGGTTAATTTTAGCTTTAGTGTAGAGATCAGACTCCCACCCCCTGATCCCTCCCAAACAGCTCTCTTCCCTCCCCCACCCTACAATTGTCCCCGCCATCTTAAGTACTGGCAGAAAGTCTGCCAGTACTAAAATAAAAGGTATTTAAAAATATTTTTTAGCATATTTACATATGCTGCTATGTAGGATCCCCCCTTAGCCCCCAACCTCCCTGATCCCCCCAAAATAGCTCCCTAACCCTCCCCCTCTGCCTTATTGGGGGCCATCTTGGGTACCCAGTTTGCAAATAAAAATGTTTTTTATTATTTGTTTTTATTTGTTTCTATAGTGTAGCTTCCCCCCCCCCACAGTCCAATATCCCACCAGCCAAACCAATCACCAAATAAAATAAAATTCCCCCCTTGATCCCCACTTCTAACTAAAAATGTTCTGTAGCGTAGTGGTTCCCACACGCTCCCTCCTCATGCACGCGCCCGCCTGGCCTCCCCGTGCACGTGCGCACGTCCGTGCGCACCCCCCGGTCGCCCCCGGCCCCGATCCCACCCCCCTCCGCATCACAAAGGCCATCGATGGCCGCCACCCGCCTCCCACACCGGCTCCCACCCACCAACGAACTTAGCCGTTAATGTCCGGTGCAGAGAGGGCCACAGAGTGGCTCTCTCTGCATCGGATGGCTAAAAATGGTTATTGCAGGATGCTTCGATATCGAGGCATCACTGCAATAACCGGAAAGCAGCTGGAAGCGAGCAGGATCGCTTCCAGCTGCTTTCCACACCGAGGACGTGCAGGGTACGTCCTCAGGCGTTAACTGCCTTTTTTTTGAGGACGTACCCTGCACGTCCTCGGTCGTTAAGGGGTTAAACTGGGCTAAATATGTATATATAGATCCTCTTAAGCAGCATGTATTTTACTGCACACCAGATATGACCCAGCCAAATAATTCTCAACAGGTAACTCTCAGATCTTCTATAATTCTAATAATTCTTAAAGGCTGCTATAATGCATATTATATTATATATACACTGTCACAAATGTATTTTACACAGTTTTATCCTTGATATCTAGACTTATAAGGGCATCATTGCTGTTTGATGACAATGTTATTGGTCACTATATGTTTTGTTCTGCTTAAATGCTTGCTAAGCTTTGTATTCAATTATCTCCTACACATATTATTAATCTTGAATACTGGTCGCACCCTGGCATATTGAGCTCCTTACAGGAACGCAATTTCTCTGTACTATTACTTTGAGCTTGTATTGATAGTAAATTAACATAAATATATGGATCCTGGCAGGACTGCTGGCGGTTTATCTAACTAAAGCGTAAATTTGATTTATGCTGAGAGCGTAGTCACATAATTTTACATTACTTAACTCTAGCAACTTGGGTTTTCTTACTCTCTAACTTTATATTCCACATTAGTTTAATAAGTGCTTGATGTTCAATTCTGCTCGTATTATATGCTTAATACTACTAAAAAGGTGAGAGCCATTGCCCTCAGGAGTTTTTGCACCCAGGCCCGCAGGTTATTGAGATTGTGCACTGATTTCTACTTATGATATAAGGGGATGGGAGCAGCCTAGTTCACTGTATTATGATGCAAACCAGGCTATCCATATTTAGATAACATTAGACTGCTACTATAGTCTTCCTTAAAGTTTGTCAACCTTTTCTGTTTTATAGTTTAGTGAGCATATCCTTGAAGTGCGACACTCTATATTATACTGCTAAAAGACTAATACTATAATATCTGAAAAGTGAGTACCTAGCACCTTACTGTCACATCATGTCTGAGTCCTCACTGGGTATAGGGCCCATGCCCAGGAGATAGGATTTAAGGCAACTGTACCACAGTAATGCAGTTTTTTTCTTTAGCACGACAGATTCAATGTTTTTGCACTTAGGACCTTGGTTTAGTTAGTGGTAAAAATAACAATAGAAATGGCATTCTTCAGCCCCTTGTCAACTATTGCATTGTATGTTTATAATCCTACTATTTTATGCAGTTATTATAGACTTGTGTCCATAGATATATATCCATAAGAGGGTAAGTTGCATATAGGACTATTTTATCTCTTATCACCCTGCGCAGTACCACCAGGTTAGTGTCCATAAGCTTTAATCCTCTGCCCTATTTATCTTGTCCAGAACCTTGTGAGGGTCTACTTTACTTTACTCTACACGCACAATTTTGGCAGCTAATTGAGGTCCCTATAGTAACCATTACGCTTTCTAGTTGTCAACATATGACATAAATCCTTGAGGGTTACCCCATTTACTTTTTTATCGTAGATACCCTGCATAATAAAAGTTTCCTACGCTGTATATTCTTACCATAATACTCAACCTACCACCTCCCCCCCCCCCCCCCATAATATACCTCCTAATTTAGGAGGGTTAAATGCGCGGCTTATCTTGTACATGGCGCAATATAAATTTCTCTCTAGCATCTATTTATCCATCTTACCACAGTAATGACTCTAATTACTACATTTCATTCCGCTGGGCTGATTATCATAATTTTCTAGAAGAGTCTCTGATTGTTTGTTTCACCATGTTATTTCCATTTGGGAATTGTACCTTCATCGTGGTTGTCACTACATAGGTTAATATATCATTCTAATTTAAGCTTGTGATTATAAAGGTTTATAAATTGAGAAAACTGAAGTTCATTGTTTGGGATCCTAAAGAGGTCCCCTAACTTCCAGGGTAGCCTTCTAACGTTTTATCTTCTTTTTAATAGAGTGAGGTCCAAAAGGGGCCCCTATTACTGTTTTAAAGGCTCTTAGCCTCTACGGCAAATAGAATGTTTATTGTTTGTTAAATTAATGCTCTACAATTTTGATATGTACAGTTGGAGCTGTCTTACTAAATTTTGTTTTTCTTCTTTCTGTATTGACTGCATTGACAGATGCTGTTTGTATGCCGTAAATTGAACTTCAATAAAAAGTAAAAAAAAAAAAAAATTCTATTTAAAAGCAACCAAAGATTTCAGACAAACATCATCCTTGTTTGTTGTCTATTCTGGCAAGAGGAGAGGTCAAAAAGCGACTGCTACCTCTCTTTCCTTCTGGCTGAAAAGCATCATCCGTTTGGCATATGAGACTGCTGGACAGCAGCCTCCTGAACGAATTACAGCTCATTCCGCCAGAGCTGTGGCTTCCACATGGGCTTTCAAGAATGAGGCTTCTGTAGAACAGATTTGTAAGGCAGCGACTTGGTCTTCACTGCATACTTTTGCCAAATTTTACAAATTCGATACTTTTGCTTCTTCGGAGGCTATTTTTGGGAGAAAGGTTTTGCAAGCAGTGATGCCTTCCGTTTAAGGTACCTGTCTTGTTCCCTCCCTTCATCCGTGTCCTAAAGCTTTGGTATTGGTATCCCACAAGTAAGTATGAATCCGTGGACTGGATACACCATGTAAGACAAAACAGAATTTATGCTTACCTGATAAATTACTTTCTCTTACGATGTATCCAGTCCACGGCCCGCACTGGCAATTAAGTCAGGTTCAAATTTATTTTTTATAAAACTACAGTCACCACTGCACCCTATGGTTTCTCCTTTTTCTCCTAACCGTCGGTCGAATGACTGGGGGGGCGGAGCCTGAGGGGGAGCTATATGGACAGCTCTGCTGTGTGCTCTCTTTGCACTTCCTGTAGGGAATGAGAATATCCCACAAGTAAGGATGAATCCGTGGACTGGATACACCGTAAGAGAAAGTAATTTATCAGGTAAGCATAAATTCTGTTTTCTCTTACATGGTGTATCCAGTCCACGGATTCATCCTTACTTGTGGGATACCAATACCAAAGCTTTAGGACACGGATGAAGGGAGGGAACAAGACAGGTACCTTAAACGGAAGGCACCACTGCTTGCAAAACCTTTCTCCCAAAAATAGCCTCCGAAGAAGCAAAAGTATCGAATTTGTAAAATTTGGCAAAAGTATGCAGTGAAGACCAAGTCGCTGCCTTACAAATCTGTTCTACAGAAGCCTCATTTTTTATGAAAAATTTATTTCTTACCTGGGGGATTAGGCTCGCGAGGGCGCAAAATGCCAAATTTTATTGCGTCATTCTTGATGCAAGATTTTTTTGCCGCAAAGTTACGTTCGTTAACACAAATTCGTAATTTCCGCCGTCTTAGTTGACGTCATCTATGACGCGAGTGTTTTGTTTCCGGACATTTTTGGCGCCAAAAAATATTTTTCTGTTTGTTCTGCGTTATACTTTTCATTATTTAAAACCCCATTTCTATTTGCCTCCTGCCTTTTTTCTATGTCAGAGGGCTATGCTATTTGCATTTTTTCCCATTCCTGAAACTGCCATATAAGGAAATTGATAATTTTGCTTTATATGTTGTTTTTTTCTCTTACATTTGCAAGATGTCTCAATCTGATCCTGTGTCAGAAATCACTGATGGAACCCTGCGGCCTGATAACAGTGCATTTGTTGTAAACTTGTGTGTGGGGGGGGGGGTTATACCTCCAGCTGTGGTTTGTAATGGTTGTCATGATAAACTTTTACATGCAGAGAATGTATCCATCAGTAGTAGTTCATTACCTGTTGCTGTTCCCTCAACATCTAATGCACAAGATATACCTGTAAATTTTAAAGAATTTTTTTCTAATTCTATTCAGAAGGCTTTGTCTGCCATTCCGCCTTCTAATAAACGTAAAAGGTCTTTTAAAACTTCTCACAAGGTTGATGAAATTTCAAATGACCAGCAACATACTGAATTATCCTTCTCTGACGAGGATCTATCTGATTCAGAAGATCCTGCCTCAGATATTGACACTGACAAATCCTCTTATTTATTTAAAATGGAGTATATTTGTTCTTTGTTAAAAGAAGTGTTGATTACATTAGATATGGAGGAAACTAGTCCTCTTGATATTAAAACTAGCAAACGTTTAAATTCTGTTTATAAACCTCCTGTGGTTATTCCAGAGGTTTTTTCCAGTTCCTGATGCTATTTCTGATATGATTTCTAAAGAATGGAATAGGCCTGGTACTTCTTTTTTTTTAAAAATTGTATCCTTTGCCAGCAGTTAGATTGGAGTTTTGGGAAAAGATCCCCAAAGTTGATAGAGCTATCTCTACCCTTGTTAAACGTACTACTATTCCTACGGAAGATAGTACTTCTTTTAAAGATCCTTTAGATAGGAAAACATAATTTATGTAAGAATTTACCTGATAAATTCATTTCTTTCATATTGGCAATCCATGAGCTAGTGACGTATGGGATATACATTCCTACCAGGAGGGGGAAAGTTTCCCAAAACTCAAAATGCCTATAAATACGCCCCCCACCACACCCACAATTCAGTTCAACGAATAGCCAAGAAGTGGGGTGATAAGAAAAGAGCGAAAGCATCAACAAGGAATTGGAATAATTGTGCTTTATACAAAAAAATCCTAACCACCATAAAAAGGGTGGGTCTCATGGACTCTTGCCAATATGAAAGAAATTAATTTATCAGGTAAATTCTTACATAAATTATGTTTTCTTTCATGTAATTGTCGAGTCCATGAGCTAGTGACGTATGGGATAGCAAATACCCAAGATGTGGCACTCCACGCAAGAGTCACTAGAGAGGGAGGGATGAAAATAAAGACAGCCAATTCCGCTGAAAAATTAATCTACAACCCAAATCAAAAGTTTTAATCTTATAATGAAAAAAAAAAATGAAATTATAAGCAGAAGAATCAAACTGAAACAGCTGCCTGAAGTACTTTTCTACCAAAATCTGCTTCTGAAGAAGAAAAAACATCAAAATGGTAGAATTTAGTAAAAGAATGCAAAGAAGACCAAGTTGCTGCTTTGCAAATCTGATCAGCAGAAGCTTAATTCTTAAAAGCCCAGGAAATAGAAACTGACCTAGTAGAATGAGCCGTAATCCTCTGAGGCGGGGATTTACCCGACTCCAAATAATCATGACGAATCAAAAGCTTTAACCAAGATGCCAAAGAAATGGCAGAAGCCTTCTGACCTTTCCTAGAACCAGAAAAGATAACAAATAGACTAGAAGTCTTTCTGAAATCTTTAGTAGCTTCAACATAATATTTCAAAGCTCTTACCACATCCAAAGAATGTAAAGATCTCTCCAGAGAATTCTTAGGATTAGGACACAATGAAGGGACAACAATTTCTCTACTAATGTTGTTGGAATTCACAAACTTAGGTAAAAATTTAAATGAAGTCCGCAAGACCGCCTTATCCTGATGAAAAATCAGAAAAGGAGACTCACAAGAAAGAGCAGATAATTCAGAAACTCTTCTAGCAGAAGAGATGGCCAAAATGAACAATACTTTCCAAGAAAGTAATTTAATGTCCAGAGAATGCATAGGCTCAAACGGAGGAGCCTGTAAAGCATTCAAAACCAAATTAAGACTCCAAGGAGGAGAGATTGATTTAATGACAGGCTTGATACGAACCAAAGCCTGTACAAAACAATGAATATCAGGAAGATTAGCAATTTTTCTGTGAAACAGAACAGAAAGAGCAGAGATTTGTCCTTTCAAGGAACTTGCAGACAAACCCTTATCTAAACCATCCTGAAGAAACTGTAAAATTCTAGGAATTCTAAAAGAATGCCAAGAGAATTTATGAGAAGAACACAATGAAATGTAAGTCTTCCAAACTCGGTAATAAATCTTTCTAGACACAGATTTAACAGCCTGCAACATAGTATTAATCACTGAGTCAGAGAAACCTCTATGATTAAGCACTAAGCGTTCAATCTCCATACCTTCAAATTTAATGATTTGAGATCCTGATGGAAAAATGGGCCTTGAGATAGAAGGTCTGGCCTTAACGGAAGTGTCCAAGGTTGGCAACTGGACATCCGAACAAGATCCGCATACCAAAACCTGTGTGGCCATGCTGGAGCCACCAGCAGTACAAACGAACGCTCCATTAGGATTTTGGAAATTACTCTTGGAAGAAGAACTAGAGGCGGAAAGATATAAGCAGGTTGATAACTCCAAGGAAGTGTCAACGCATCCACTGCTTCTGCCTGAGGATCCCTGGACCTGGCCATCAGATCTATTTCTGGAAGCCCCCACATCTGAACAATCTAAAAAAAAACAACATCTGGGTGAAGAGACCACTCTCCCAGATGTAAAGTCTGGCGACTGAGATAATCCGCTTCCCAATTGTCTATACCTGGGATATGGACCGCAGAAATTAGACAGGAGCTGGATTCCGCCCAAGCAAGTATCTGAGATACTTCTTTCATAGCTTGAGGACTGTGAGTCCCACGTTGATGATTGACATACGCCACGGTTGTGACATTGTCTATCTGAAAACAAATAAACGGTTCTCTCTTCAGAAGAGGCCAAAACTGAAGAGCTCTGAGAATCGCATGGAGTTCCAAAATATTGATTGGTAATCTCGCCTCTTGAGATTTCCAAACCCCCTGCGCTGTCAGAGATCCCCAGACTGCTCCCCAACCTGAAACACTCGCATCTGTTGTAATCACAGTCCAGGTTGGACGAACAAAAGAGGCCCCTTGAACTAAACGATGGTGATCTAACCACCAAGTCAGAGATAGTCTAACATTGGGATTTAAGGATATGAATTGTAATATCCTTGTATAATCCCTGCACCATTGATTCAGCATACACAGCTGAAGAGGTATCATGTGAAAACGAGCAAAGGGGATCGAGTCCGATGCTGCAGTCATGAGACCTAAAACCTGCATGCACATAGCTACTGAAGTGATTGATTGAAACTGAAGGTTCCGACAAGCTGCACCCAATTTCAGACATCTCTTTTCTGTTAGAGACAAAGTCATGGTTACTGAATCTATTTGGAAACCTAAAAAGGTTACCCTTGTCAGAGGAGTCAAAGAACTTTTTGGTAAATTGATCCTCCAACCATGTTTTCGAAGAAACAGCACTAGTTGATTTGTGTGAGATTCCGCAGAACATAAAGACTGAGCAAGTACCAAGATAGCGTCCAAATAAGGAAACACCGCAATACCCCGCTCTCTGGTTACAGAGAGTAGGGCACCAAGAACCTTTGAAAAGATCCTTGGAGCTGTCGCTAGGCCAAAAAGAAGAGCAACAAATTGGTAATGCTTGTCTAGAAAAGAGAATCTCAGGAACTGATGATGATCTGGATGAATCGGAATATGAAGATATGCATCCTGTAAGTCTATTGTGGACATATAATGCCCTTGCTGAACAAAAGGCAGAATAGTCCTTATAGTCACCATTTTGAATGTTGGTATTCTTACATAACGATTCAAAATTTTTAGATCCAGAAATGGTCTGAAAGAATTCTCCTTCTTTGGAACAATGAACAGATTTGAATAAAACCCCTGACCCCGTTCCTGAACAGGAACTGGCACAATTACCCCAGATACCTCCAGGACTGAAACACACTTCAGGAGAGCCTGAGCCTTTTCTGGGTTCACTGGAATGCGTGAGAGAAAGAAACTTCTCACAGGCGGTCTCACTTTGAAACCTATTCTGTACCCTTGAGAAACAATGTTCTGAATCCAATGATTTTGGATTGAATTGATCCAAACATCTTTGAAAAATTTAAATCTGCCCCCTACCAGCTGAGCTGGAATGAGGGTCGCACCTTCATGCGGACTTGGGGGCTGATTTTGATCTTTTAAAAGGCTTGGATTTATTCCAGACTGAAGAAGGCTTCCAATTGGAGACCGTTCCTTTAGGGGAAGGATCAGGTTTCTGTTCCTTATTTTGTCGAAAGGAACGAAAACGGTTAGCAGCCTTAAGTTTACCCTTAGATTTTTTTTATCCCGAGGCAAAAAAGCTCCCTTCCCCCCAGTGACAGTTGAAATAATTGAATCCAACTGAGAACCAAATAATTTATTACCTTGGAAAGAGAGAGATAGCAATGTTGATTTAGAAGTCATATCAGCATTCCAAGATTTAAGCCATAAAGCTCTTCTAGCTAATATAGCTAAAGACATATATCTGACATCAATTCTAATGATATCAAAAATGGCATCACAAATGAAATTATTAGCATGTTGAATTAGCTTAACAATGCTATACACATTATAATCTGATACTTGTTGCACTAGGGTTTCCAACCAAAAAGTTGAAGCAGCTGCAACATCAGCCAAAGAAATAGCAGGCCTAAGAAGATGACCTGAACATAAATAAGCCTTCCTTAGATAAGATTCAAGTTTCCTATCTAAAGGATCTTTAAAAGAAGTACTATCTGCCGTAGGAATAGTAGTACGTTTAGCAAGAGTAGAGATGGCCCCATCAACTTTGGGGATCTTTTCCCAAAACTCCAATCTATCAGACGGCAAAGGGTACAGTTTCTTAAACCTTGAATAAGGAGTAAAAGAGGTACCCAGTCTATTCCATTCCCTAGAAATTACATCTGAAATAGCATCAGGAACTGGAAAAACCTCTGGAATAACTACATGAAGTTTAAAAACTGAATTTAAACGTTTACTAGTTTTAATATCAAGAGGACTAGTCTCCTCCATATCTAATGCAATCAACACCTCTTTCAATAAGGAACGAATATACTCCATTTTAAATAAGTATGAAGATTTGTCAGTGTCAATATCTGAGGCGGAATCTTCTGAACCAGATAGATCCTCATCAGAGATAGATAAATCAGAATGTTGTCGGTCATTTAAAAATTCATCAATTTTATGAGAAGTTTTAAAAGACCTTTTACGTTTATTAGAAGGTGGTATGACAGACAAAGCCTTCTGAATAGAATTAGAAACAAATTCTCTCACATTAACAGGAATATCCTGAGCATTAGATGTTGAAGGAATAACAACAGGTAATGGATTACTACTAATGGAAATATTTGTCATGACAATTATCACAAATTACAGCCGGAGGTACAGTTACCACAAGTTTACAACAAATGCACTTAGCTTTGGTAGAACCGACATCAGGCAGCAGGATTCCAATAGTGGATTCTGAAACAGGATCAGATTGAGACATATTGCAATATGTAAGAGAAAAAATAACATATAAAGCAAAATAATCAATTTCCTTATATGACAGTTTCAGGAATGGGAAAGAATGCAAACAAAATAAGCCTCTAGAAACCAGAAACAAAAATGCAGAAGACTTAAATAATGTCAAAAGTGTGGCGCCAAGT
The DNA here is from genome assembly GCF_027579735.1 of Bombina bombina. Classification (NCBI taxonomy): domain Eukaryota; kingdom Metazoa; phylum Chordata; class Amphibia; order Anura; family Bombinatoridae; genus Bombina; species Bombina bombina. The sequence continues at coordinate 1,495,766,301 of NC_069499.1, forward strand.
ATGACGCCCACAACTGACAAAATATTTTTGGCGCCAAAAAACCTTTGCAACAAACACGAGCGTCATAGATGACGCAACTACGTGAAAATTCTCGGCGCCAACTAAGACGCCAGAAATGCCGAAAATACGTCAACAAACTTAATTCTCACGGCAAAAAGTCTTGCGCCAAGAATGACGCAATAAATTATAGCATTTTGCGCACCCGCGAGCCTAACAGCCCGCAATTTAGAAAGAATTTTTTTTTTAAAATATGCATTTCCCAAAATGAAACTGACAGTCTGCAAAAAGGAAATATACTGATAAACCTGAATCATGGCAAATATAAGTACAAACATTATATTTAGAACTTTTCAAATAAAGTGCCAAACCATAGCTGAGAGTGTCTTAATGAAGGAAAACATACTTACCAAAAGGCACTCATCTACATAAAGTAGATAGCCAAACCAGTACTGAAACGAGAATCAGCAGAGGTAATGGTATATAAGAGTATATCGTCGATCTGAAAAGGGAGGTAGGAGATGAATCTCTACGACCGATAACAGAGAACCTATGAAATAGATCCCCGTTAGGATGACCATTGCATTCAATAGGTAATACTCCCTTCACATCCCTCTGTCATTCACTGCACTCTGAGAGGAACCGGGCTTCAGCATGCTGAGAAGCGCATATCAACGTAGAAATCTAGCACAAACTTACTTCACCACCTCCATAGGAGGCAAAGTTTGTAAAACTGAATTGTGGGTGTGGTGGGGGGTGTATTTATAGGCATTTTGAGATTTGGGAAACTTTGCCCCTCCTGGTAGGAATGTATATCCCATACGTCACTAGCTCATGGACTCTTGCCAATTACATGAAAGAAACTTGAATCTTATCTAAGGAAAGCTTATTTATATTCATCTCATCTTCTTAGGCCTGCAGTTTCTTTGGCTGATGTTGCAGCTGCTTCAACTTTTTGGTTGGAAACTTTAGCGCAACAAGTATTGGATCATGATTTGGCTAGCATTGTTAAGTTGATTCAACATGCTAATAATTTAATTTGTGATGCCATTTTTGATATCAAAATTGATGTTAAATCTATGTCTTTAGCTATTTTAGCTAGAAGAGCTTTGTGGCTCAAATCTTGGAATGCTGATATGACTTCTAAGTCCAGATTGCTATCTCTTTCTTTCCAAGGTAATACATTATTTGGTTCTCAGTTGGATTCAATAATTTCAACTGTCACTGGTGGGGAAGGGAGTTTTTTTGCCACAGGATAAAGGACCAAAGGGTAAATCTAAAGCTTCTAACCGTTTTTGTTCCTTTCGACAAAATCAGGAACAGAAACTTAAGCTGCTTCCAATTGGAAGGCTTCTTCAAATTGGAATAAATCCAAGCCATTTAAGAGATCAAAACAGCCCCCAAGTCCGCATAAAGGTGCGGCCCTCATTCCAGCTCAGCTGGTAGGGGGCAGATTAACATTTTTCAAAGATGTTTGGATCAATTTGGTCCAAAATCATTGGATTCAGAGTATTGTCTCTCAGGGGTACAGAATAGGATTCAGAGTAAGACAGCCTGTGAGAAGATTTTTTCTCTCACGCATTCCAGCAAACCCAGTAAAGGCTCAGGCTTTCCTGAAGTGTGTTTCAGACCTGGAGTTATTAGGGGTAATCATGCCAGTTCTGTTTCAAGAACGGGGTCTGGGGTTTTATTTAAATCTATTCATTGTCCCAAAGAAAGAAAATTCATTCAGACCAGTTTTGGATCTAAAGATTTTGAATCGATATGTAAGAGTACCAACTTTCAAAATGGTGACTATAAGGACTATTCTGCCTTTGTTCAGCAAGGGCATTAAATGTCCACAATAGACTTACAGGATGCATATCTTCATATTCCGATTCATCCAGATCACTATCAGTTCCTGAGATTCTCTTTTCTAGATAAGCATTACCAATTTGTTGCTCTTTCTTTTGGCCTAGCGACAGCTCCAAGAATTTTTTCAAAGGTTCTCGGTGTCCTGCTTTCTGTAATCAGAGAGTGGGGTATTGCGGTATTTCCTTATTTGGACGATATCTTGGTACTCGCTCAGTCTTTACGTTCTGCAGAATCTCACACAAATCAACTAGTGTTGTTTCTTTGAAGACATGGTTGGATGATCAATTTACCAAAAAGTTCTTTGATTCCTCAGACAAAGGTAACCTTTTTAGGTTTCCAGATAGATTCAGTGTCCATAACTTTGTCTCTAATAGACAAGAGACATTTGAAATTGGTTGCAGACTGTCGGAACCTTCAGTCTCAGTCATTCCCTTCAGTAGCTATGTGCATGGAAGTTTTAGGTCTCATGACTGCAGCATCAGACGCGATCCCCTTTGCTCGACCTCTTCAGTTTTGTATGCTGAACCAATGGTGCAGGGATTATACAAGGATATCACAATTAATATCCTTAAATCCCAATGTTCGACTTTCTCTGACTTGGTGGCTAGATCACCATCGTATAATTTTAGGGGCCTCTTTCGTTCGTCCAACCTGGATTGTGATCACAACAGATGCGAGTCTTTCAGGTTGGGGAGCTGTTTGGGGATCTCTGACAGCACAAGGGGTTTGGAAATCTAAAGAGGCGAGATTACCAATTAATATTTTGGAACCGTTGATTTGTTTTCAGACAGACAATATCACAACTGTGGCATATGTCAATCATCAGGGTGGGACTGACAGTCCTCAAGCTATGAAAGAAGTTCCTCGGATACTTGTTTGGGCGGAATCCAACTCCTGTCTAATTTCTGCGGGTCATATCCCAGGTATAGACAATTGGGAAGCGTATTACCTCAGTCGTCAGACTTTACATCCGGGAGAATGGTCTCTTCCAGAAATAGATCTGATGGCATCTCATCTAAACAAAAAACTTCCCAGGTACCTGTCCAGGTCCAGGGATCCTCAGGCGGAAGCAGTGGATTCATTGACACTTTCTTGGTGTTATTAACCTGTTACTATTTTCCCGCCTCTAGTTCTTCTTCCAAGCGTGATCTCCAAAATCATATTGGAGCAATCGTTTGTGCTGCTGGTGGCTCCAGCATGGCCTCACAGGTTTTGGTATGCGGATCTTGTTCGGATGTCCAGTTGCCAACCATGGCTACTTCCATTAAGGCCAAACCTCCTATCTCAATGCCCGCTTTTCCATCAGGATCTCAAATCATTAAATTTGAAGGTATGAAAATTGATTGCTTAGTGCTTAGTCATAGAGGTTTCTCTGACTCAGTGATTAATACTATGTTGCAGGCTCGTAAATCTGTTTCTAGAAAGATTTATTATCGAGTTTGGAAGACTTACATTTCATGGTGTTCTTCTCATAAATTCTCTTGGCATTCTTTTCGAATTCCTAGAATTTTACAGTTTCTTCAGGATGGTTTGGATAAAGGTGTGTCTGCAAGTTCCTTGAAAGTACAAATCTCTGCTCTTTCTCTTTTATTTCATAGAAACATTGCTAAACTTCCTGATATTTATTGTTTTGTGCAGGCTTTGGTTCGTATCAAACCTGTCATTAAATCTATCTCTCCTCCTTGGAGTCTTAATTTGGTTTTGAAGGCTTTACAGGCTCCTCCGTTTGAGCCTATGCATTCTTTAGACATTAAACTACTTTCTTAGAAAGTGTTGTTTCTTTTGGCCATCTCTTCTGCTAGAAGAGTTTCTGAATTATCCGCTCTCTCTTGTTAATCTCCTTTTCTGATTTTTCATCAGGATAAGGCAGTTTTGCGGACTTCATTTAAATTCTTACCTAAGGTTGTAAATTCTAACAACATTAATAGAGAAATTGTTGTCCCTTCTTTGTGTCCTAATCCTAAGAATTCTTTGGAAAGATCTTTACATTCTTTAGATGTGGTGAGAGCTTTGAAATATTATGCTGAAGCTACTAAAGATTTCAGGAAGACTTCTAGTCGATTTGTTATCTTTTCTGGTTCTAGGAAAGGTCAGAAGGCTTCTGCCGTTTCCTTGGCCTCGTGGTTAAAACTTTTGATTCGTCAAGCCTATTTGGAGTCGGGTCAAGCCCCGCCTCAGAGAATTACAGCTCATTCTACTAGATCAGTTTCCACTTCCTGGGCTTTTAAGAATGAAGCTTCAGTTGATCACATTTGCAAAGATGCTACTTGGTCTTCTTTGCATACATTTACTAAATTCAACCATTTTGATGTATTTGCTTCTTCAGAAACAGTTTTTGGTAGAAACGTTCTTCAGGCAGCGGTTTCAGTTTGATTTTTCTGCTTTTGATTTAATTATTTTCCTCACATTTATGAGAATTAACTTATATTTTGGGTTGTGGATTATTTTTTTCAGCTGAAAATGGCTGTTTTTATTTTTATCCTTCCCTCTTTAGTGACTCTTGCGTGGAGTTCCACATCTTGGGTATTGCTATCCCATACGTCACTAGCTCATGGACTCTTGCCAATTACAAGAAAACATAATTTATGTAATAACTTACCTTATAAATTTATTTATTTCATATTGGCAAGAGTCCATGAGGCCCACCCCCTTTTTTATGGTGGTTATGTTTTTTTTGTATAAAGCACAATTATTTCCAAATTCCTTTGTTGATGCTTTTTACTCCTTTCTTTATCAACCCACTTCTTGGCTATTCATTAAACTGAATTGTGGGTGTGGTGAGGGGTGTATTTATAGGCATTTTGAGGTTTGGGAAATTTTGCCCCTCCTGGTAGGAATGTATATTCCATACGTCACTAGCTCATGGACTCTTGCCAATATGAAAGAAATGAATATATCAGGTAAGTTCTTACATAAATTATGTTTTTCATGTTCCCATTTACTGGGAATGTCTCCTATTCCTGCGGTTTGCCTTTCTGGACAAACTTTCCAGTTTGTTGCCCTTCCCTTTGGCCTTGCTACGGCCCTTTGAATCTTCACAAGATTTTAGGGACCTTTTGGGCAGTGATCAGATCTCAGGGAATTGCAGAGGCGCCATACCTGGACGACTCTTGGGTCAGGCGCCATCTTTTCAGTTAACAACATCTCAGTATGAAAGCTTGCTGTCTATTCTTGTTCCCACAGGAAAGTGACTCTGCAGTAGAGTTCCCTGATGCCAGACACCAGGGTGTGCTTTTTAGGTGCAATTATAAATTCTCTTTCCATGAGGAGTTTTCTGACGGAGGTTAGATAATCCCTTCTTTTTGCCTTTCTCTTCTATTTGTGACTCTATGTATAAAAGTAATTGGTCTGATGATTGCTTTAATGGACATTGTTCCTTTTGCTCGGTTCCATCTGAGCTCCCTACATTTATACATGCTCAAACAATGGAACGGATCAGGGTCTTTGGACTCATGAGGAGTCTTCTCCTCCTATAACCATCCTAGAGTTGGGAGCAATTTTCAATGCATTATCAGTCTAGCCTCAACTAGCTCGGTCCGGTTTTTCAGATTTCATTCGGACAACATCTCATCGGTGGTATACATCACCAGGGAGGATCTAGGAGTTCATTAGCCATAAAGGAGGTGACTCGTATTCTACAGTGGGTGGAGACTCACGATTGCCTACTCTCTGCCATCCACATCCCAGGGGTGTCCTACTGGGAAGCGGATTTTCTGAGCAGGAAGAATTTTCATTCTGGGGAGTGGATTTTCCACCCAGAGGTTTTTCACAATGATATCCCTCAGGTGGGGGGGAATCCAAATTTGGATCTGGTGCCGTCTCGTCTAAACGCCAAGCTTTCAAAGTATAGTTCAGGATCAAGACATCCACAAGCTGCTCTAATAAATGCCCTGGCGTACCTGTTCCCACTGTTTGCTCTCCTTCCTCGAGTCATTGCTCGTATTAGGCAGGAGGGGTCGTCTGCGATTCTAATAGCTTCGCCGTGGGTTCGCAGGATCTGGTGAAGATGTCATCTCTTCCACTTGGAGGTTGCCTCCGGGTAAAGGACCCTCTACTTCAGTGTCCCTTCCTTTACCCAAATCTAGATTCTCTGAAGCTGACTGCTTGGAGATTGAACGCCTAGTTTTGGCTGGGCATGGTTTTTCTGAGAAAGTCATTGATACTAGGCTCGTGAGCCTGTAACTCGTAAGATTTAACATGAGGTATGGCGTAAAAACCTGTATTGGTGTGAATCGAAGAATTTCTCTTGGAGTCGGGCGAGGGTTCCTCCTATTCTGTCTTTTCTTCAGGAGGTAGAAATACAGATTTAAAAATCCAACACTTTATTTAACATTTATGCTCAAGTAGACAATACATAGAGTTCTGGAGGAGACTATAATGTGTGGGCATATCACTTCCACTACAAATTTTTATTTTGTTTAGTTCTTCCAACAAAAATGTAAAAACAAAACACACAGTTTAAAAAGGGGCCATAGGGCTAGTTGTATACACACAATGAGTCTATATCTATATATAGTATAGGAATTTATATTTTATTATCCACTCTTGATTTCTGTATTTATCGGATAGTTATTATGATAGACCTATACTATTATCGTATATAATTGTCATGTGCGAGTGCTCCTAAGCAATGCTATATATACACATATATCTGGTGAGATGGGACGATTTAATAGCGTAAATAGTCACTAAATATACAGCAGCCCTAGTGTTTCAAATTACATGATTTCCGATTTCCTTAGTAATCTCCATCTATTGGTAAGGAGACCATCAATCTGTGTGTAGTACACGTGCTGCTTTATAGTTAGAGTGTGAACAATAATCACCTTTGGTTAAGTCTTTAAGATATAAGTCTATACAATCTATAAAAACTCAGCTTGTTTAGTGAATAACACTATATCTTCATTTACTGAAGTGTGCAGTGAGTATATTTCCATACCTAACTTGTTCTAGTATCAGCTTGGTTTAATATTCACCTTTTACTCCTTTACTTTCACACTTATCGGTATGTCCTTAACTGAGATTTACTTAATAACTTGATTTATATCCCAAATTCTCTAGTGTTATTTATCATTGTTCAACTCTCAAGTTATGTCTCTCTTGAGAATTTCTATTGATTGTTTACTTAACTATATTTTTATGCTATTCCATTGATCTAATATGTTTCCAATATCTTCATTCATTCACTCTGATACAATGTTACAACATTTGAACTCCACCACCATGTACGTATGATAGTAAATAATTAAGCGGTTATGAAGCCAGTATTATATATTAATCTAGTAAGTAACCTTGTCCTCACAAATCGCAGGACCGGTATTCCTATGAAATAAAAACCTTTATGAACTGCCGTTCTGAGAGAGTAATATATGTCGCAATGTGCGGGTGTCCCAGAATTTACGTCGGAGAAACGACAAGAGAGTTAAGAACAAGAGTCCTTGAACATATAGGAGACATTAAATGGAATAGGTCCGTCCCAGTAGCCCAGCACATGAATAGCTATCATAGAGATAACAAGTATGACATACAATTCTGTGCTATTGAACAGGCCAATCTAAGGGGACATAAGGGTGACCTAAACAAGATACTCCTACAAAAGGAATGTCGCTGGATACATGACTTAAAATCTGCCTCGCCAAATGGCCTGAATGAAGCAATATAATATAAATGCTTCCTATAATCTCCTGACTGGGACAAAAAGACTGATTATAGTTAAAAAGAAATATAAATCTGTGGGATTTTGAGGCAGGAATGTACAATACAACTATGGAACAAAATTAAGTATACAAACGGAGCATGTAACATACAAGGGTCTGCTTTTTGAATGACATATGGTATTCTTGACCTTAGATTGTAGAAATATATCCAGATGTCTCTATATAAAGAGAATGACAGATGGCATAATTTCTGGATATTATGAAATACATAAGTCATACTGACAATGATGTGAACTTCAAGGTGTCCCTAATGTAACCCCCAGTGTATGATAATATATCAGAACAATGCTTCTAGCTAATTCTGGGTACAATATGTGTATTGTGACAAAGTACTGTCCTCCTATAAAAGAACTGATCCCTAATAAGACATATTAATGTAGACAAATCTAGTCGAACATCAGTGAGAGACTAGTATAAAAACAATACTAGTTAGGTTTAATGAATGAATTCTGAAGAAAAGCATAAAAAAGGAGAATAGATCGTAGAGACGTTCTCGACACTAATGCAACATCGCCCAAGAGAAAATTTAAGCAGCCATTGTGATATATTCTCTAATGATTTCACATATCTAACAATCCTGAGAAAGGAAGAATGTGGACATCCTTTACCTAACATTGGGAATCCGTTATCAATTGAAACGCCAGACATTTAACACTTCCATCACAAAAAGCAGGTTACTATGGCAACCAATACCAATAAAAGAATTTAGTTGGACTGAGCCTCTCCTAAAGCCTTGACAAAGTCACGTTAGTGACGAAACGCGTCGGTGGGCGGGGCTAGTGTGTAAACCACGAGTCTGTTTGTATGTCGAAGTGCCGTAATGCTAGATTACATTGGATAACGATAGCGGTGTTTGTATGCCGGTTTATTTGTTGAAATATTTGGAAGCATTGAAATAGAATACCGGTCCTGCGATTTGTGCGGACAAGGTTACTTACTAGATTAACCCCTTAATGACCACAATGTACCCTGTATATCACTGGTCATTAAGGGTTTTTTCAGGATATAATAGCACAAGTCTAGCAAGAAGACGCTATTAATACCCTCCCTCCAGCAGGCTTTGTGGAATAGAGCAGTCTCAACGCTGGTGGCAAGACCGCGCTAAAAAACAATCAAGTCCCAAAAAAAGGCCAGCGACATACAGGGCACGTCGCTGGTCCTTAAGGGGTTAATATATAATACTGGCTTCATAACCGCTTAATAATTACCTATCATACGTACATGGTGGTGGAGTTGAAAGTTGTAACATTGTATCAGAGTGAATGAATGAGAACTAGATACAAGATATTGGAAACATATTAGATCAATGGAATAGCATAAAAATATAGTTAAGTAAACAATCAATAGAAATTCTCAAAAGAAACATAACTTGAGTTGAACAACGATAAATAACACTAGAGTATTTGGGATATAAATCCAGTTATTAAGTAAATGTCAGTTAAGGACATACTAATAAGTGTGAAAGTAAAGGAGTAAAAGCTGAATATTAAACCAAGCTGATACTAGAACAAGTTAGGTATGGAAATATACTCACTGCACACTTCAGTAAATGAAGATATAGTGTTATTCACTGAACAAGCTGAGTTTTTATAGATTGTATAGACTTATATATTAAAGACTTAACCGAAGGTGATTATTGTTCACACTCTAACTATAAAGCAGCACGTGTACTACACACAGATTGATGGTCTCCTTACCAATAGATGGAGATTACTAAGGACATGGGAAACCATGTAATTTGAAACACTAGGGCTGCTGTATATTTAGTGACTATTTACGTTATTAAATCGTCCCATCTCACCAGATATATGTGTATATATAGCATTGCTTAGGAGCACTCACACATGACAATTATATATGATAATAGTGGTGGCCCTCGTTTTACAATGGTTCAATTTACACCATTTCAGAATAACAACCTTTTTTTTCAGTCATGTGACTGCTATTGAAAAGCATTGAGAAGCAGTGCATTTATTAAAATAGCCAGAAGGTGGAGCTGTCCACTTGTGTTGCAGCAAAGCCAAGCAAGCTGAAATTAATCAGTTTAACCAGACCTGAGCTATCAAGCAGATTTCAAAGGAACAAGATCTTCCTGTCTATAACTCAGTCCAGATTGGAATGCATAAAAAGAACTGTTTGCAGAAAAATGCAAGTGAAGTCTGTGTTGTGTGATTATTTTATTAGATTTATAATGCTGTTTAGCAAATGTTTTTGCTCATTTAACTTAGTTTAATTATATATTATGTGTTGAGTGATTATTTTATTAGGTTTATAATGCTGTCTAGCATTTAAAGTCTTCATTTCAAAGCTTTTAAAATAATGTATTAGGTGTTACAATTTTGAGAGGGGCCTGGAACCTATCTCCCTCACTTCCCATTGACTTACATTATAAACTGCGTTTCAATTTACAACGGTTTCGATTTACAACCATTTCTTCTGGAACCTAACCCCGGCGTAAACTGAGGGCTACTTGTATAGGTCTATCATAATAACTATCCGATAAATACAGAAATCAAGAGTGGATAATAAAATATAAATTCCTATACTATATATAGATATAGACTCATTGTGTGTATACAACTAGCCCTATGGCCCCTTTTTTAAACTGTGTGTTTTGTTTTTACATTTTTGTTGGAAGAACTAAATGAAATAAAAATTTGTAGTGGAAGTGATATGCCCACACATTATTGTCTCCT